>NC_090020.1:26273619-26573758 GCF_036417845.1 Apteryx mantelli | reverse complement strand
ATCAAATGTTAATATATGGACAGGGCCTCAGTATGTGGATCTGGAATAACATGGATCCACCATCTAAATAACTGATATGATTTGGGTGCTTCAGCGAATACTCTGTGCTGCCTTTGAGGGAACACTACCTCACCTCCAGAGACCATTCACTCAAGCCTGACAGTCATTTTTAAAAAGTTTTAGCGCTGACCGGGAACCCTAGACCTACCAGAGATATGTAATTTGTTCTTTGCTCTGTGTCCTGTGAAAAAGGTTGGACACATTGGAATTGTGGAGCCAGATGCAATCTGTTTTAGTCTTGCTGCCTCTTCTTTACTGAAGAATGATAACCTTCTGAAGGGATCTTGCATTTTATTTTTATGCAATGTTTCAAAGACTCCATAAAAAGAGAAGGAATGTCCAAATGACAAGTGTAAAAGTCAGTGAGTGTTTTCCTACCCCGTATATACATGGCACAGTATAATTTACAGTTCTTTGCCCTCCTTAAAGATTTTTTTTTGGCCTTAAAGGAGGCAGCAAAGGTAGCCACATCACTTCCTTTGACTGTGCAGGACACTGCACATGGGTTGGTGAGGAGGGATGGAGCCCATGGAGCTCTTGCTGCTGGGCGGCAGCTGCCTAGCTGAGAGCTTCTTGAAGTTAAACTGAACTTTTTTCCAGATTCTACCCAATTTCCAAGTGCAGAATAATCTGGAGCTTCCTTTCCTCGTTCGTCACCTCAGTCACACTAATAACTATCACAGCTACAAACTATAGTTTGTAAGATTGCATGAAATTATTTTCCATTTCCTGCAAATATTTTCCATTACGCTCCTTACTGTCATAGATTTCCACATTAGTGCTCAAGTTTTCCTTTCTAACCAGTAACGATTTTGACCACTGTGTAAAAAGCTCTTCTACAAGTTTTCTACACAATGATTTTTAAGGTGGGCAGGCTCAAAAACAAGCTGGCTGTTGCCAGAGATTATTCCCTCTGGGTGGCTTTCTCTCTATCGCTCTACTGATATCACTCTGTCGCTTGTGGAAGACTGGGTGCGGGGGAGATTCTCTCAGAAGAATATCCCACCAAAGCTATTTATCTTACACCCTTTCTCCCTTCACCTCTTATATCTTAAGATATAGCTCTAGCACTAGCCTAGCACTTCCCTCCTCTGAAGGGCATTTCATACTTGGACTGAAATAGTAAATAGTATTGAACAGATTTAATGGATGGAATGGGCGAAGTGCTGAAACAGTATGAACTTTTGAAGTACATGGATGTGTAATCTAATAGAGCTGAGAACAGGTCAGGAGGCTTCTGGTAAAACATAAGGCAAAATCCAGAAGAAGACCTCAGGAGAATTTATGTGATCATGTCTAAAGTTGCAGTCCTAAAGACTCCTCTCATCTGCCACCCAGCCGTGGAGATGCCCTTTGGTTGCGATAGTGATCACCTGGAGAGCCTAAAATTTTATCTCTGTGTGGCTGCATTTCTTTCTTAATTGACCTAAGAGACCTTCACACCCGTTCTGTAATTCAGTTAGAACCCAGAATTTAGGTGGCGGTGCTATAGCTCTCACTCTGAAGCTTGCTAGCATACTACACAAAATTCAGAGGGAAGGAAATTGCTGCTTTCTTTTATAATATCAGTATGGTGATAGTGCCTGTGTCACTGCTGTCATCTTTCTTTAATCTCTAAGTCTGCATTCACCCAAGATGTGGGAAGGCCCTTCTGACAGATTACTTTGGAACTTGCATTTTCTGCTTCTGCAGACCTGGCTACTGTGGGATGAGGGACAAAGGTATTTCTGCCCCTCCTTTTGAAGTTTTTCTGCTGCTTTGGACAAATAAATCCAAGATTTTGGGAGCCAGAGAGAAATGGCATAAGAATGCATTTAACTAAGTTGAGTGTACTCAACTGAGGCTCTCAGTACAGAGAGAAGGTCTGAGTTCTGATTCTTATTTCAAAAATTTCCATACTTACTAAAGGCCTACTTACTGCACAGAAGCCTTTTTAAATTTTATTTTTTTTATTATTTGAATTGTGATGTATCTGTATCTTCTTTTGTTTTAAGCATCAAGTTGCATGGCTTGAAAAAAAAGATGTTTTTTTCAGGGTTAGGACACTACTAATATTTCCTAAGCTTCCTATCTCTATATACTTACAGTCATAAAATTTGGTCAAAAAATTTTGCTATATAAATTAAGCATTGTTGCTTACTTTGCTCTGATATTTGTACTGGAAAGTAAATCTGTTACAAGCATTTTCTGCTGTGTTAGAGGAGTATTAGAAGCAGTGTTGCTAAATTGCTTCTAAACATGAATATAGTAGCACTGTAATCCAGGGCAGAAGGTCCCTATTGCAGGCTCATCACAAGGAAAACAGCTCATCCGTGTATTCTGTACTTTAATTTAATCATCTGTGTTACTTTGGCATTTCACATAATATTTATCTGACTTTATAATAGATTTCAGGAAGCTCAGCTGTCAAGATGTGATACTTAAAGTAATCAGATAATAGGAAGACAATCTTTTCTTCTAGATAAGGAAAAAAGAGCAAAGAGTGGGAAAACATTCTTGCAATCTGTGTCATTAAATAAAATTCATGTTCCAGCACTGGAAAATATTAAAAGCAATTCAGATATAGGGTTTTTTTAAAAAATGATCCAGTTATTCCTGTTAAACTATCCCACAATCCTTTGAAAACAACCCCTGAAAACTTGTACAAGAGTATTTACAAAAAACCCCCCACAAAACAACACAAAACAGTAGCTGAAGGTTAAAGGTTAAAGCTGTTTAAAAGTACAGACTAGGTCATTTGGTGTGGGTTGTTTCTCCAAGCAGATAAGTGCTGTAGTTATAACAATGTTGTGGTAATATTGCAGCTGTTTTGAAGGATATGGGGGAAGGGGTGGGTTTTATGATGTTTTCTTGACTTACCCCTAATTATTAAATAACAACTTTTGCTTTATGGAGTATGAAAGTATGCTTTATTAATCTAAAGAGTGGGCAAAATTTCAAAAAAAGATTTGAAATGCTGGCATTGTTCCAGAAGACAAAATCCTGACATAGAGCAGATGCTTTGATTAATTTGTTCCTATATAACTGTAGACTTCATTGTTTGGTCTTGTTTTTAAACCTTCTACAGTCTGACAATAGTGATGATTTGGCATATGTCTTACAGGTGTGGTTTTTTCTTCCTTTTTAACGGTTTAGTCTTTACATCCATAAAGGGATATCAATAATGCATTCATATATGAATTCACTGAAACAATATTTTAGAAATATGTTTATATTTGGCATATATGATATGGATTAAATAACTATGTCAAGAGCAAGGGCAAGAGGCTGTTATTTGGGTTTTCTTCTGTGCACATTCTTTCTTTTGATTTCCTCAACTGGAAATTAATCTGCCTGGGTCCTTGTGACCATTAGACTTCCACTCAATGCATGGCAAGAAGAAGGTAACTATATGCTCCTCAGCACTGTAGCTCACAAGCACAGATGTCTTTAGACAGTCCTGTCCGTCATTCACACTGCATGTGAACAGATTGGCCCAGCGAAAAAGCCCCTTCATTTCATTCTGCAAGCTGCCGCTCTAGAAATCAAATCCCACTTTGTGAACTGATGAGATGTTTCCCATGAGAGGACGGTCTGAGCTGTGCCTTGGGTGATGTGTGCTTGGGCATGGTCTTTGTCTGCTGATGACTTGAGGACCTCTAGAGATAACAGGGGAAATAACTGCCCTCGTTGTGCAATTTTGATGATGTTCTACTTATTTTTTCATATTCTACTTGTGGCATAATCAGGTTGTGTCCTTAATCTTTTCTGCTGTGTTATGTCTTAAACCAAGAACTTAAAATAAAGGGAGGGAAGACAGGCTTTGTTTCAAGTTAACGTTACTAGACCAGAGCTGTGTTAGAAGCCCTACTTGCCTGAAAAAGATGATCTCTTTTCAATGACTGTTTTTTATAACTTCTACGTAGCAGGAACTGTGGGTTTGGTGTTTTTTTTCGGAGACACTTCATCTCTGAAATCAAGCCATTTTAAAGAGAGAAATTTCAATTCTATAGCATCTGAAAAAAAAAACCACTGTAAAAAAAAACCAACACTGAGTAAAGTAGACTGCCTTTGAGGCCCCAGCAACCTTACCATTACCCAGACTTTAAGAATACTGAAACTCTCCTACTAATATGCTCCTTAATCCAGAGTTTGCAAAAGGACCCTTAAAAGACCTATGTAGAAACATTAATATCAGTTGATACCAGCTCAGCCTGCCTTACAATGTACAGGGTTACAAAAGGGAGGAATATCTTTCTACTCTGATAGAGAGTATAGCAGAGGAGCTGATTGATAGGAAATATTGTCTGGCCACCATCTTGTGCCTATTATAGCTCTTGAAAAGCTTAGTATTCTTACCAAAATAGAGCCATTTTTGTCTGGCTCTATTATATCATATTTGTCTGGCTCCAAAGAATTCAGCCTTTTCCTGCTCTAGTTTCACCTTATTCTAGAAATTTTGGACAAATACAGCCACTGAATTAGTTTGTGGAAGTTCGCTTGGTGCAATGGTATTTCACATGGATAAAGAAATGATTTTGGTTCCTTTCCATCTTTAAGTAATGATTTTTGACCGAACAGTGTTGAAATCATCTGTGAGAGATCACAGAATCGCAGAGGCGCTGAGGCCGGCAGGCCACCCTGGGGATCACCTGGTCCAACCCCTGGCTCAGAGCAGGGTCACCTGCAGCAGGTTGCTCAGGGCCATGTCCATTTGGGTTGAAATCTGCAAAGATGGAGATGCCACAACCTCTCTGGGCAACCTGCTCCAGTGTTCAACCACTTTCACAATAAAAAAGGTTTTTTTATGTTTAAGTGGAATTTCCTGTATTTCAGTTTGTGTCCATTTCCACTGCACCACTGTCTGGGTCCATCTTCTTTACACCCTCCTATCAGATATTTATACACATTGATAAGATCCCCCCAACCATTCGCTTCTCCAGGCTGAACAGGCCCAACTCTCTCAGCCTCTCCTTGTATGAGAGATGCTCCAGTCCCTTCATCACCTTCGTGGCCCTTTGCTGGACTCACTCCAGTAGCTCCATGTCTCTCTTGTGCTGGAGAGTCCAGAACTGGACACAGCACTCCAGATGTTTCTCACCAGTGCTGAGTAGAGGGGGAGGATCACCTCCCTCAACCTGCTGGCAATGCTAAGCCTGATGCACCCCCCAATACCACAAGGGCACATTGCTGGCTCATGGTCAGCTTGGTGTCCACCAGGACCCCCAGGTCCTTCTCTGCAGAGCTCCTTTCCTGCTGGTTGGCCCCCAGCCCTTAGGGTGGTGAAGAGCATACAGGTTGCAGGGTAGGAAGTCTGACCTCTGTGGTCAGCAGTCCCAGAAATGCTGACGTGTTGCCTTCTAAAATTCTGCTGAAATATATTTTAAAGATGACAAAGTCCATGTATGAAAATTATGTTGCAAGAATGAGTGATTTCTTGGGTTTGAGATTGCTTGTTAAACTTTGTCAGGCTATATGAAATAGCTGTATTTCGAAGGCTTTTTTTTTTTTTCTTGAAACACCTCTTCATACAGTATTCTGTGGAATGAAAAAAAATTTGAAAAATTTTAATATTTCTTTTTTCAAGTAAACACAGGAGCAGCCTTCAATGACCTGTAAGATCCACAATAAACTGAAAAAAAAAAGTGTGTGTGGGAAAACCTTTGTCTATGTATCTTTAAGTGTATCCAAGTATATGTTTTTGGACAAAGGATGTTTTAATTTTTTTATATTGCTAATGCAAGATGAAATGGGGAAAATGTTTATATCTTGCAGAAACTTACACTGGAGGAGTATATTGCAATTCAGTTTGAGAGGTTTTTAATATAACATTTTTCAGTGGCCTTTATTTCTGTTTGTTCTTAGAATTCAGAATCTGCACCTCTTCATTTTCAACAAGGAATTATAAACCAATTCAATTAAATTGCAGTGAAATGCTTATTGGAAATGCTTGTGATGTGCTTCAGGGAAGTCTTTAGGTTGCCCCTTCTTTTCTCTTCCAGATGAGAACTATTATGTCATGAGTTTTCTGTCTCTGAAAATCAAAGTGAGATTATAATATTTCATACTTGCTGAGGAGGAGAAAATAATTTACTCTGTTAAATAGTATTAATTTATACCACAGTGCATGTGAAATTAGTCTAGGCAATTTTAAAATAAATTCTGCTATTCAAATTACCTTTTTGCCATGTTCGTCTTTGATTGCAGATCCTTTCAAACTTAGAGAAAAATGCCTGAAAACCTCCAACTACTTTTATAATTACTATTTGCCTGCCTGCACTGCATGGCATTTTTCTTACAGACACATTGCAAATTCAGCATAAAACGAAGTAGTATCTTACATATATCCAGTATTAGAGAACTGATGTTATTTCTGCAACAAAGCAGACCAGTATGGTCTCCTGCCAGGCATGGTGTGCTGCAGCCAGCTTGGTGTAAAGGTTTTTCATTGAAGTTTTACCTTCAGTCGAGCTAAAGCACAGTGTAACTTTGCTGCTGGATAACAGCAAAAACCCCACCTCCTCCAATGCCCCCCCTAAAATATACAGCAACCTCCACCCATTCCCTGAGCACTCTTTCTCTTTGGGGCTCTTTGGGGAATCATCACAAGTATTTACGGCTTTCCCTGTGCAACCCCTGAGAAATTCGGCCCTACTTAAATTTACAAACCAAGTATTGAGCCCCGTGCGTGATTTTGTGATTGTGAGGGGCCAGCATGTTTTTCAGCTACTGGAAGTGCCTGGCAGGTTCTGTTTGCACACGAACAGGAGATGTCACTTAAAGCTGTATTGAGATAAAGAAAGTTTCTGAAACCCATGATCTGTTAGGACTGCAAGACTAATACAGCTGAAAAGAATCTTCTGTTTAATCAGGGAATTCTAATGGCCATGATGAGAGGGGATATACCTGTATATATTGATGGTTAATTAATGGGAAAAAAAAAGGTAGAAAAATCAGTATAAAATGTAGAAAAATAGAGATAAAATTTTATGTGTCATGTTAATATCTATACCAGAGAGGGGGATCTATACGGTTCTCCTAGACATCCTTGTTGTATAGCATGCTGTGGATAGTTCATTGCATGAATATGTCTTTCATACGAAGAGGTATTTCATCTTGCAAGATTCAATGGAGAAAATTTATGGTCTGACATTTTTGGCTTTCTGTGCCACTTCATGCTTTGCTACATATAGAGCTGCATAATAATCTACCTACCCTTCTTTTTCTAGGGTTTGTATTTTAAAATATATATAACCTTTTCTTTGTCTAGCTCCCAAGTCTCCTTAATCTGTAAGAAAACAGAATTGTCTGTAGTCCATTTGAGCCAGCTATGCATTAATCAAATTGTGGGATACTGCTTGTATGCACTCATTTAATGGTTATGTTATTGAAAGTTGTTAGTCCCTCTTTGGCTAGTTAGTTTGTTGCAATAGTTGTGCAATACTAAAAATTTTTAATTAAATTTTAAAAAATAAATTAAGAAATACTGATTAAAAATATTAAAAAATATGGGAAAAGGAGGAAGTTACATGGCAAAAATGTTTATGGGTGCTTAGTTTTCTTCCTAACATATATCTATGTAATATGTGACGTTTTATCAATCCTCACTAGAATAAATGTTCTTCTTAAAATGTTGTTAGAAAACAAAGCACATAAGCACACTTTTTTTCAAGAGCTATCTAACACATTCAGAGCTCTTCAAGTATACTTTGAGTTCATTTTCACTTGTACCTGATTAACTTAATTCATTCGTTCACCTTAGTTGGGAGCCTGGAACATGCTTTACATTCAGCAGTAAAATGAGCATTCTGCACTGAGAGGCTTACAGAGCTTTGAAAACTGTCATTGTCTCACAAACCTCCTCTTTTCAGAAGTTTCAGCCATATTCCTCACAAGCAGAGGGTAAAACGGGTCTTAGCAATGCTGTGTTTGGTCTCCGCATTAGCAATGCCTGAAACCCAGTAGAGTGTTTTCTGGAGATTATTGCTCCTTGCAGTCAGGGTATGAGTTCAGATTATGGCTTGAGTGAGGAATTCTTAAGGGGTTTTAGAGGTCACATGTGAAATAGGCTGCTGCTGGATTTATATTATGCCTGACTGTGAAAACACTCCTCTTTTATAGTGCAATGTTCCCTACAGGGAAAAAAAAGTCAGCTGGCCATGGTTTTAGCCAGAGACTTTTAAGAGTTAAATAGCCCAGACTACCAGGTTTGATGTAGTATGTCTGGAACAGGGACAGCATTTGCAACAATATTAGTAGACCCTGGGTGAGGACTTTACCTATGGGGAATTTGAACTATAAGTTGATACTCTTAACAAGCAATGTTGCAGAAATACCGTATGCGACAAAAGTCACCGTTCTTGAGAATTTGCTTTAGCTCCATGCTGTGGCCTCCCTTTGGATATTTGTTTGCTTAAGGAACTCCCAAAATCTAATTAAACTTTTTAAAAACTCCAGATAACTTCTCATAACAACTAAGAACCTCTTATTTATTCGTACATAAGTAGAAGAAGAGAAGAGAGAAGATTTTTTTTCCTTAGGTCTGGTAGGAGAAGTAATGAAAAAATAAAATGTATTAATGAACTGCAACAAAATGCATTAATATCTACAAGTGTTCCCTGAAACTTTCCCTATATCAGCAGGTATTGGCAAGGTGTGACTTTAAATACTTGGCCCAGTATTTAGAACATATTTAAGTATTCTTATTTGATTCTGTAGAAAGCTCTTCTATCTGCAAGGAAACACTGATGAATGCTTCCAGCTGTAAGTGTGGGAATAACAGAAGAAGGAGTATGGCAGAGAAAACAGGGTCAAGATGAGATACTGTAATAGGCAGGGACTTGTAGGCTGGCTGCATCCCCACGCATTACAAGGCAGAGAGGAGGAATTCAAAAAGAGAAAGTTGTGACTGTATGGATTTGCAAATAACAACTATTGAGCAAAGGAAAATTTCTCAAGCTTGAAAATTACAGCCGCAGAAAGATTTATTTTTCTTTTTCTGGTGATATAAAACTGTAGTTATGGTTACAAAGCTTTTTTTAATGGGAAAGTCTGAGATGCACATGGACTCCTTTGTCACGTTCCTGAGTTGAGAGAGGTTAGAATTGGAAATATCCCAAAGTAACCATTGCAGTGTCCTTTCTATGCAGAAAAAGGATCAAGGTATTTTTCTTATAGTCCCAAAAAGAAATGTTACTGTCATGAAGGTGGTCATGAAATTATGTGTCTGGCTTTAGCAGAAGTACTCAGAATTACAAGCAATTCACTAAAAACTGCCAATGGCAGGGGCACAACAGCTTTCAGATCGGTTGCTGTTTTATGCAGCATATTTTCCATAAAGGTTACAAGCAAATATTTGTTTGGCTAACAGTACAACAGTTGTATTATTGTGCTTAAGCTAATTTTGTTAAACTCTGTAAACCAGATATTCTTATCTTTTGGAGATATGTGTTTTATTCTGCTCTTACATAGAAATTAGTGCAAAATGAAACGAACATTGTCAATGAAGATGCTATATGTATTAAGGAAATAAGCCTAATTCCACAACACGTGTAAATCATTACAAAGTGGATGTAAATTAGGAGAACCAGTCACAGCCCATCAAGGTTTCTCTCTAAAGCAAGCAAAGGAGTCAGTGAAGGTGAAGGACAGGTTTTGTGTATATTAATGAAGCAAAGAAATTTAAAAGTAGCAAATGCGTTCTTCTATGGTATAATAAAGGTGGCTGGTGCCATCTTCTGGAGGTGGCAGTGCTGCTTCAGAGCACTTCAGATTCTCGACTAAAAGCCAGAACTTTTTTTAATGCAGTTCAGTATGTTTTGAACAAACAAAATATCTGCTTGCTACAAAGTGTGGAGGAGACAACAAAGACATTTTGCAGCTCACTACCACTTGCTCTACCTGGGACGCCTTTCCAGCACCGATTTTCTATTTTTGGCAGCCCTGCTTCGAGATAGCTAGAAGCATTAATCTGTTTTTCACAGAAAATGATGCCCTGTCAGTGATCTAACACTGCACACTAAAAGCAGCTTGGGGGTCCTAAATCTTCCCCTGAGGACGTATCAGTGCTGCAGCACCAGCGCGTAGCTCTGGGCTGAGAGGAGCAGCCTGGCTGCGGGGACACCTGTACGTGGCACCATGCGTTTGGAAAGCTGTGTGGGACCTAAGTCCTTTCTGCTCGGCTACATTCGTAGCAGATTTTGTAGTTCACGTGAAGCTCTGTGTTTGCTGCTGTTGGGCAGCTGCCGTACCGTCGCTCTTTCATTCAAGTGAAAACACGTTACATATTCGTTTTAAAAAAGACACCCATACCAGATCAGTACTTAAATGCTGCAATTTAGTCCCCTTTCTCCTGTCCCCTCGTATCTTAGGCAACTGAGAAGGAGCTTGTCTGCCCCGCATGGTCAGGGACCTTTTGTACCAGCATAAGGTGAATTATTCTGTAATTCAGGCCTGCTAGTTGCATGGGAAGGATTTTAAAAAACCAAAACATGAATAAAAAAAACCCAAAACCTGTGCAGTATGTGGCTCTGATTTTTTTTACAGTCAGAATGAAAGCCTTGTGTTTTTCTAGTTATAGTTCAGTCTTCACTGTTTAAGTGAGCCTCATTTTTTTTAAGGTATCGCTTTCTTGTTCTATTTAATCATTCTGTCTTCACTTTTTACCATGGTTTTGAGAGAGAAATCTTAGTGCCTAGATGAGGAAACTACTGTGCTTGGCTTTTAGAGTTAGCCTTGCGTTACTTTGCTGATAGAGGTGGCACAGAGTGGATGGGGCAGCACAGCTGCAGAAAATGGTAATTGGCAGAAAATATTTTGTTTGGTTTATGTGCAAGTGCAGCACAGAAATGAACATTACAATTAATACTGAAGAAAAATAATAGACGGATGCATTTTTTTTTTCTAGAGAACTTCCCTTCCTGGATGCTTGTGTGTGCTTTCATTTTCAGATTAATGTATAGTAGGAATAAAACCCACTGGTTGCTCTCTGTCTGCTGGTGGTGCTGTGGTAGGACTCTGCTGTGCTGTGTTGATTACTACAAAGCTACTTAAATATAGGCCAGAGTATCTACTACGAACTGCTGCAGGCATCCCACAATTGCTGTTTTATTTTTGTAATACACTAATATCTGACTGGTATATGAAGATCGTTGTTGCTAACCTTTTTCCTGAGCACAGAAGGGTGTCTGCTTTTTCTGAGAATATTATGTATGCGTGTTCCCTGTCTCCTTAATCTTTTTTTCTCAGGCATATATTTAAGACTGTGCAGAGTGGCATAGCCCAAAGCCCCCATGATCACTGGCAATGAAGCGTTGAACTCGCAGTATCACAGCTCAGACTTTGCATGGCTTTGGGCCAGTATGATTCCTGCGGTGTAGTCTAAGGTGGCAAATGAAAGTTAAATACACCTGTAGTTATTTAATTTAACTCAGGATTTTTATTTTTTTGGCACTTTATCAAAAGGTAGGGTTTTTTTCAGAAGTCACACTGTTTTTCTTTAAGACTCTATTATGTAGTGAACTAGAAATGAAGGAAAGCATCATGTAAAGCACTTCTAGTTTAAATAAATGAAAAAACGTAGACTTCCAATTTAAGAAATGCATCAGTAAACAATAAAACTTATAAATGGTAACAGTGAAGAAAAGTTCAGATGTCATGATTTAGCAAAGTTCAGTGAAAATAATAATTTAAAAATCCCCAACTAACCCTCAGGTATAATTTAATATTCTCATGAGAAAACCATGATAGTTGAGGTCATTATTAAAAGACGAATTATTTCACTTTGCAGAAGAAACACATCATTAGCAGAAAAACAGGATCCAGTCTTGTAAAATGCTAAGTACCTCCTGATATTTGCTTACCATCAGCTTCAGTAAGAAGTGAGGGTGTTTGTGTACTCTGCGAGAGGCAGATCTCCTGTTTTGCAGAATGAAGCCCATACGGAAAACCATTCATAACATGTGCAAGCTCAGGAAGGTGAAAGGATGATACCCTGCCGAGACGTGCTGAGCACATTCAACCTCCAGCGGGCACATTTTGTAAAACTGGGTTCCACTTTAACATTTAATTCTACTTGTGAATATTGAGATAGTTGAAAAATAATGAGTATATCCTTTAGGAAATTTGAAGGGGAAATGAAAAGATGGTTTTTGCTCTAATTCTTGAGGGAGAGATGGGACCCCGAAATCTTCACAGACTGTAATGTCATCGTGTGCTCAGATAGTAATGGCTGTGTAAATGAATTTGTGTGAGATTATAGTGTAAAAGAAAGTATAATTGTATATTATTATAATGACTATAGTAGAATTGAAAGCCACTGAGAGCTCAGCAGTTTGAGGAAAATAAGAAATTAGTTTTCTTAAAAACTGCTACAAGTAGTGCATATAAAAAGCATTTTCAAATGCCAGATGAAAAGTCAAGTTACTTCAATGTCTGTTGGTAAGTATGTGAGTATAGAGGAGTGTCTCCTTTGTGCATCTGCTCTAGGAAATTGTACAGCAATACCTGCAGTTGCTGACAATTTCCCATTAAAAGAAATTGCTAACTAACTGTATAGTCAGAATATACTGAAGTACGTATAAAGTATAAAATGTACATACACGTGGTCTCTATTTATTAAAAACACACACTTTCCAGCATGTGCAAATTGCTTAAGCTAGTTTTGCCCTTTTTGTTTGCCTGTTCAGAGAAAAATACCACGTTCTTCTGAAAATACATATTCAGTTGAATTATAAATGTAGTAAGTGCAGCTTTTACTTATCACTAGCATTGGGGTTTTATTTTAGAAAACTTCTAACTCCAAAATTGTTCACAGTAGTCATCAATGAAAACTATTCCTTTTCTTTATTTGCCCCAATGCTGTCCGCCTAGGTTAAAATTACAGGTTAGCTCTCTATTATGACAATTTGACTCGCTGAGGAAGCTTCATGTGTAATGTCATCAGTTTGTTTCTGAGGTCTGTAACATGAGAAGTTTATCTCATTACACATGCCAATCCTCCTCTTTCCCTCACAAATATTGTCAAAATTTTTGCCTAATTGTTGCTTTCAGTAGTTCATCTTCTGTCTTTCATTATCATCACACTTTCTGCCTCATTTAGAATGCATATAACAGTTTTTTCAGTGCATATGTTTAACTGCTTAAATAATTTTTCCTGACAATATTTGTCACCACTTTTTTTTATTTAGCGCAGTCCCTTTTTTCTCCTTCACCACACCAAATTCAGAATTCCTGGTTTTAACTTTAATGTCCAGCACAAATTTTTCTATTTTGTTGTCTCACCTGCTTATTCTAGTAATGAACATTTGACAAGCTGTTCCTGTTTTCCCCACAAATGTTTCCCTGCCTCTGTCTATGAGCACAATATGTTAAATGTTCTTCCTAAGTTAGTGTAGAAGGCTAGTCTTCAAGGATTCAGACTTAACTGTAGTCTTTTTGCCATCTGGATTTTTATAAATATATCAACAAATCAATGTCTGTTTTTACTTATTTATTTAATGTGACTCTTTTATTCTACCATATCTCGGATTTTTCTATGAACATATGTTATGTGGGGAAAGACAAATTAGCCCTCTACTATTTGTACAATATTTGGTATTCCAGGGTTTTAAAAATAAATATGTGCTCGGCAGTGCCTGAACATGAGAGAGAAATCTGGCAACAAGTAGCTAGAGTTTAATTAAATCACTTTTACATTTTGTACCGAAGTATGCAGAAACATGAGACAGCTAAAAATGAAAGTGCTGTAGTTGGAGTATAATACTGGTAATCACTGTGTTAGTAAAGCATGCCCTCAAACAAAAGTGTTGCAATTTAGGTGTAATGTGTTTAAACTCATGCTTTTACAGACCAGAGCAGATTCTGATCATATGTTCCTAGTTGTAAAATCTTGAGTATGCTTGATAAAATCACTAGAATGAATTCACCAGATTTGTTATGGCTGTGTAACAGAGATTACTGTTTGGCCATCTGAATCAAAAGTGCTAAAAGGGATTAATTTTGGCTTTAGTTTTCCTGATTTCATTTTCAAACCATTGTATTTTGGGCATGTGGCAGTTTGTGCTTTAATACGAATACTGTATTTAGGATATTTTACCGATGTCTAGATTAGTTCCTACTTTTGGGGAGGTGTGTACATCTGAGAAATATGGACAGTGCTGAGGATGAGGCTTTTCAATTCATTTCCAGAATCTTTGGGAGATTAAAAGAAACAAAAAGAGGGGAAATGCCCACTGTGTCTGATGCTCCAGCTTGTGCCCTTACATCAAGGCAGCATGCTGGGCTATGACCAATGTAGTTCAGCCAAAGAGATGATCCAGTCGCTGTTTTGGGTTGGTCTAAGGTCCCTGAAGTACCTTGCTGACTCTTCTAGACAGTGGGCCAAGCTCAGAAAAGCTAAGATTAATTGAGCTTTATGTACAGAGAAGGAAATTTTGCCCTAATATTTCATAGGCCACACTCAGGATTATCCGAAAGTTTTGCTTCTCAAAGATTACACAGTATGATTTCAAATTAGTCTTTTCTTTTTTCTTACCTTTCTTTGCTATTTAGCAGGAACAGTGTAACTGAATTACATAAAAAAATTTCCTTCCTGCTGGATATATCTTTTCAGCTGGAAATATTCACACAGCAAAATAGTCCCATCTTGAAACCAGGAGGAGCAAAAATACCTATTAAAATCTTGAAAGTTGACAACAGTTTTCTTTCTTTTTTAACATAAGTTGCCATATCTTAATGAAAGTTGTTGAAAGAGAACTTTCTCTTGCTCTGTTATTAGCTTTTACTCATTTACACTTCAGTAGTCACCAAAAAGTGTAAAAATAAAAAACAAACATAGAAGCAACAGGGCAAATGTGGGAGTAAAAAGCTGATGCTCAAGAGAAAGTTGGAGTCTTAATACAAACATCCGTGCATGTTTAAGTGACTAAGCCAGGAAAAGGAGAGCACCTATTTTGAGGAACATTTTAGTTAAGTTAGCAAAGGTAATGAACAGTTGAGAATGGGCCATTTAAATAGTAGAACAGGAGAATGAACACTGTTCAATAGCTCAGATTAAAACCAAGCAGCTTTTTATAGTAGGGAAAAAATACAGTTTTGATTTTGATCTTTTACCCCTAAAATATGAACAGATATGTTGTAATGAAGAAATATGTTGCATTTTTGTACTGCTTATCAACACCTTTGAGAAAATCAGTGATGACTTAGTAAATACATCAGGTGAAGTACATCCATGCAAATTCTTAGATTAATAGTGTGTTCATTAAGTCATAAGCATTTTGAAAGCAAATAGAAATATTGAAAGATGAATATCAGAGCAAAAGATCTTTCCTCTGAACTTTCTTGTCATCTCTACCATAGGAAATATGCTAGGAAGTGCTCTATTTTGCATTGATGTGTATTTAACCTACTGTTTAAATGTCACTGCTTGGTTGATGTTCTTATTGCTTTCCCTCCTTAAAGGCAGGAGCAGTGGCTGTTCTTAGCTCTTTAGGAGCAATAATTAACATTAATTGGTGAGTCATATAACATTCTGCTGCATGAAATAAAAGAGAGACTTGACTCTTCTGCTATTTAAATTGCTCACACTCTGAAATACTACCAAAGTTAAAGTAATTTTTATAATAGATGAGTGCAAACATCCGTCTGCCATTAATGCAGATTTGCACTGAATTTTGTGGCTGTCCAGAAAGCCTCTGTTACTGTGAAGAAGCGCCTTTTCTTGCCTCAACCACATAGCCCACCTGTGGCGCAGTGGAGGGGAGCCTGCACTGAACAGCCTTATCTGCAAGAGGCCAGTCAAGACTGCTGGGTGCATCCATTCTGATCTATGAATATAGGTATAACATCCCAGGTTATCAGAAAGTTTAACCATTCATATATGCTTAAATTTTTCTGTCCACAGAATGAAGCATTAAGAAGTTGTAGTGGATTGTAGCAGCACATTCGAAGTTCTGATTAATTAAGACTGTTTAAAAGGAAAAATGACAATGTGAATATTGGCTAAGTGCATGTTGGGCAGCTATGCTACAGAGATTTTGTCTTTTGCATACCCAAGTTTGTAATCAATCTCTATGTATTATCTCAATTCTGTGATTTACTTACCTGTCAGGTGATGCCTTTAATTTTAACTGCAGTTAAAAACATCCATTTAGGATCCACTAACTCTTCTCAAAAATTACTTGGGCTCCTGAGCCATCTCTTTGTGATGTTCCTGATCTGTCCAGTCTGCCTTAGTTACATAAAAAATTCTATAACTTTTTAAAAATGAAAGATAATTATCCTTTTGGTAGTTGCTACTGTAAAAAAGCATTGATTTTGACAAACTGATGCTTTTGATCTAGTGAGTTCTTAAACATAAGAGACAAACTGAGTCTTGAATCACAGGCAGAAAGAAACTGAAGATAGGAATCTAGGTTTGCATGATGTGTACTAGACATTCATTTTAATCCTCTTAAAGATTTTTTTTAGTATTACTAAGCATTCTTGAGAACTTCTGGAAATAAATTTACTGTTATCAATGCATAAGAAACAAAGATATATTTGCTCTTCATTTATTGTAACTATCCCAGGCACATTCTGGTCATTTTTGTTTTAACATTTGAAGCATTCCAGGGAATGCATCCGTAGTAAAATGACAAATTAATTTGTTGTATAAATATGTAGTGATATTGTAGAGCTGCGATGATTTAAGGATATAATCAGAATTTATTGGAAGAAATAATGTTATCCTAGATATATTGGTATGTAAATGGCAAATTGAAATAGCATCAGCTTCAGATATACTAGCCCATTTTCAGGTCTGAAACTGACGTAGCAAGCATGAAGCTAAATTCTTGTTGTAGACAATAAAAGTGGTAGTGTTAACCATTAGTTAATTTGAAAAAACAGCAACCAAACTCGTAACTGTCAGGAGGGTGTAAGGGCACGAAATGTTATCAAGGGAAAAGTTGATAAAGCTTGTTATCCCAGTGAGATAGGGATCAAGGCCGTTTGCATAACATTGAAGCCAGGAAGAGAAAAAATTATGTTCTATAAAAGTAGTATAAGCTGACATGGGTTTTAGTATTCAGTGTAGTTGTTTTAGTTCAGCTCTGTGTGACAGAATTTTGGTTCCAGGTGCATCTTTAAGTCTCCTGTAGGCCTGAGAGGTTGTAGGTAGAATGGTGGCTCTGTGGAAAAAGTTCTCCCACAGAATCAGGTGTTTTTGTTCTTTTACTGATTTCTCTGTGCAGTTTCATTCTGATGTCTAGTGGTAGTAGTTTGGCTTCTTTCATATAATTTCATAATTTGGATGTTGTAACATTATCTGCATAGACATATTCTGGGATTTGTATGGGCAGGATGTTTGATTTGGAAGGCTTTGTTGCCAGGGCATTTATTGTAATGGTTATTGGTTTGTGTGGGCAAGTATTACAATTGTATTTCAGTTCTGTTCTTTATCAGCATACGTTGGTTTTTGAAAGGCATGCTTCTGGTGACATTTGGAGCACAGGTATTACTTAAAGGGTATGTGAGTGACTTCTGGGGAAACTTATCTCAGGGCATGATCTTTTTACATAATGCATTGCAATATTTTAATGGCTTCCTGTAGAAATTCTACTATAGGGTTATTCCTGGCAGTCAATGGTATATGGTAGATGAGGGTTGTTTTTTCTTTCTTTTTTTCCTTTTTTTTTTCCCCATTAAAATGAGTTTGTAAGTGATATTCTTGTGGTAAGAAAAAGCACCTGTTTCACTAGCAGGCACCCTTGTTGAGTGAAGATCAGATGTTGTGAGTGTGTAATCACTGCACTGGTTCTGAGAAGTTTGGGGATGTGTCTGCACTTTGCATGGCTGCTGGTTTTGAGAGGGAAAAATTTATATTAACCTTTTTTTTCCCCCCCTTAACTCCATTTTGTTTCTTCTAATACACAGATATTCTCTCTCCTTATCAGCCTTGCCTTGCTAAAAGCATTGCATGGATTGAACAGACTTTCTCTTTGCATTTTACATTTATGTTCAAATCTTATTTTAAATTAAAAAAAAGATGATTTCTTGCAATCACTGTGCTTGTCACAGCTCTGAATTTTTTTAAACCTGTCAAAAGATGATACTTCTGTTTACAGACTCCTATATCAATCTGTTTACTAGTGGAAAGAGAATATTAAAGAGACAACAGAAAAATTACCAAATGTACTGGGTTCCCCTCCACCCCTCACCCCATTTACGTTACCCTTCTATGGCTGAGTCTTAAGCCTCATTTGCTTTGCACAAAGGGTTTTGTTTTGGTCTGGCTCTTAAGATAGCAAAATGGCTAAACTTATAGTTTTGGCATCTCTTCAGAGAGACTTGGACAGGCTGGAGAGGTGGGCAGAGAGGAACCTCATGAAGTTCAACAAAGGCAAGTGCAGGGTCCTGCACCTGGGGAGGAATAACCCCATGCAGCAGTACAGGTTGGGGGTTGACCTGCTGGAAAGCAGCTCTGCCGAGAAGGACCTGGGAGTGCTGGTGGACACCAAGTTAAGCATGAGGCAGCAATGTGCCCCTGTGGCCAAGAAGGCCAATGGTATGCTGGGGTGCATCAGAAAGAGTGTTGCCAGCAGGTCGAGGGAGGTGATCCTCCCCCTCTACTCAGCCCTGCTGAGGCCACATCTGGAGTACTGCATCCAGTTCTGGGCTCCCCAGTACAAGAGGGATGTGGCACTACTGGAGCAAGTCCAGCGAAGGGCTACAAAGATGATTGTTATGAGGAAAGGCTGAGAGAGCTGGGCCTGTTTAGCTTGGAGAAGAGAAGGCTGAGAGGAGATCTTATCAACGTGTACAAGTATCTGAAGGGAGGGTGTCGAGAGGATGGGACCAGACTCTTTTCAGTGGTGCCGAGCGACAGGACGCGAGGCAACGGGCACAAACTGAAACACAGACGCTTCCCTCCGAACATGAGGAAAGACTTCTTCACTGTGAGGGTGACAGAGCACTGGCACAGGTTGCCCAGAGAGGTTGTGGAGTCTCCTTCTCTGGAGATATTCAAAACCCACCCGGATGCAATCCTGTGCAACGTGCTCTAGGTGACCCTGCTTGAGCAGGGGGGTTGGACTAGATGATCTCCAGAGGTCCCTTCCAACCTCAACCATTCTGTGATTCTGTGATTCTTTGTAAGGGCCCTATTGCTGACATGACCAATTTTACATCTCTTGAGTATATAATGTGATTTCTTACGCAAAATATCCCAAGAAATTCCTAGTCTGTTTATCTGCCACTGACCAGCCAATATTTGATCAATTGTTCAAGGCTATGCATGAGTCTTACCTGGGACATGAATCAAAATCCCTTAAATCATGGGAAATCACTGGACCTGGGAAGCTGTTTCTTGACCTCAGATGGACCAATTTTTAAATTAATGAAATGAAAATATGCATTCTAGTTTTATATAGTATAGAACTATGTATTTTGTCTGAAATATAGGATGGGGCAAGAGAGATGGAATCACATAAGACTGTAATTGTAATGATATGTGAAGTTCAGTAACAACTGACCTGTGTTGGTGCAGAAGGCCAATGTTGGCAGCAGTAGGCTGAGGTACATGGACAACTGTGAGTGCCCTGTGATGGTTTTGCAGAGGCCTCCCTGCCAGAGGTGGGGTGTTCGTGACCCCTGGCAATTCCTGCTGTTGCCTTTCCACAGATTCAACAGGTGTTTGAATTTCAGTACAGATGACAAAAATGTGCTTCATAAAACCCAAGCCAGCTGACATGACCTCTAACTTGACATAATGCTTATGTCATTTCTTTTCAAAGAAAAATGTGGGTTTTCTGTTTTTGTCTTTTTTTTTTTTTTTTAATGGAGATGTGATTAATGTGATTGCAGAGCACTTCTTATGGGCATATAGACAAAGGGCCTGTCCAGATGGGCTGCAGATTCTAGCAAATCCTACTTAGTGTGGGATATTGAAAATTTCTGTGAAAGCCTACTAAGAAGGCTTGTGAAACAAAATGTTTTCCTGCCTAGACTTAACTAACTTAGGTAGCTGATCTTTTTTTTGTTTGTTTGTGTGTTCTTTGTTTTTTGTTTTCCTCTCCACTACTCAGGAGCTTACGGCATCATCACTCATTCCTGATTAATGGTTATTCCATAATGCGCATGAGCTGCTCAATTGGTAACCAAGAGGATCAGTTAAAGTAGTGGTTTTAAAGTGCGTATGCTGAAGACTTTGATGTGATACTCAGTGTTGTTTATCTAATCTGTGCTAGAAAACAATCTTTCTCTTTTGCACCCTCTGCCTGTACAGACCCTCAGAAAATACACTAGTCCATGAAGAACAATGCCAAAGTTTCTTTGACTAACTGAGAGTAAGATAATGAAGTTAGCTTTGTCATGTCCAATAAATGTGGCCTGAATGTTAGGGAGAAGAAGGTAGG
Organism: Apteryx mantelli; assembly: GCF_036417845.1. Classification (NCBI taxonomy): domain Eukaryota; kingdom Metazoa; phylum Chordata; class Aves; order Apterygiformes; family Apterygidae; genus Apteryx; species Apteryx mantelli. Next base: position 26,553,326 of record NC_090020.1, on the reverse strand, counting down.
TGCAAGACTCATTTGTCAGGACAGTAGGAGTTTGTAGAGATATTGCTGCTCTCAGCAGTGACTTTCCAGTTTCCAAAACTTGCTGGATATTTCACTGCTTCAGATACATGGAACATGGATGGGATATGTCATTCCTTGCTGTGAAACTTCCTTACTGGTTAAGACTTCAATATACTTCCTCCTGTGATATATCATTTGTTTTATCTGCACTTGAAGGAGTGAATAGCTCACACTTCCTCTCTTTTTGTGTGAAACCGGTCAAAAGCAAATGACAGTATCATTAAGAAAGAAAGCAACAAAGTTTAAATTAAACTCTTTGTGGGGAGAGATTTTACATTCTAATCTAAACTCTGAAACTGAAAGAATCTAAGTTTATTTTTGTTAGTACTACCAAAAAAGCTAGATTACCTGTTTTGGTCAAGGGCAGAAGGGAACTGTAGCAATTGAAGCTACTTTTTGAAGTCGTAGGAATTTAATTTCCTCCTCCCTTTTTTTTCACCTGGTTTTTCTTCAGTGAATAAAAATAATTATTTGAAGACATCTAACCATGAAAGTTTTGCATAGAAACAGAATGTAAACAGAACTAATAAATATATTTTTTGCCTATTTGATATAAAGCTTTTTTTTTTTTTTAATGTAACAAAAGATAGATAAAACATAAACTTAGGTATCCCAAACCCCAAATGATTCTCAGGCCTTTGTACTCAGTGTCTTGGTATGGGAGTAGCTTTGGTTTTTTTCTATACTGACTTAGTCATAGTTGCTGATTAATTTTTCCTGATAAATGGCTCAAGATCAGCTATATTTTTCCTCAGAAAAAATAATCAGTCAGTAGATATCTTCTTTGTCTACGTATCTCCATTTTGTTTGTTTTTGCGTGAACACAAAAATGCACACTTACACACACACACACACACACTACCAAAAGATATATTGCAAAATGAAAACTCAGAATATTTTTTTTTGTTATATCTTTGCTATGATAATGTAAGTAATGCTTTGATAGGTCAGAGCAGCAGTCCACCTGTCTCAATATCATGCCTCTGTCGCCGGTGGTAGGAAATGCTGTTTAGAGAGAACACACAAGCGTGGCCATACTCTCCAGTTTCAGCAAGTGCATCTTGTAGTATTGCCAGGTTTGGTGAATAGCACGTCTGCATTTAACTTGTACACTGCTGCCATGATTTTGTACACATCAGTTGTGTTCTCCTTCAGCTTTCTTTCCAAACTGAGCCGTCCTGTCTTCTTTAATCTCTCCTAGTAAAGCATCAGTTCTGCCCCCTTGATCAGTCCTTCTTGCCATTTTCTGTACCTTGTCTAGCTTTACTATACTCTTCTTGAGATGCAGAGATTGGAATTTCGTTGAGTATCCAAGACGTGGGAAAGCTATGTTTTTGTGTAGTGGCAAATAATGTTTTCTGTTTTATTCTCAGTACCATTCCCAAGTACACCCAACACTTTGTTGGCTTTTTTGGCTGCTGCTGCACATTCAGTCTACTACTTCAGACAACTGTCAGTCATGACACCATGGTCTCTTTCCTGAGCTGTGGCCGTCATTTCCAAATTCAGCATTGTGTCAGCATAGTTCCTGAGGTTAACCTTACACTTATTTTCACTAAAGCTCATCTGTCACTTTCTGCCCTCTTGATTTTCTAAGGTCCTTCTGGTGTTTGTCACTATTGGCATGATGTTGGACTGTCTGGGTGGGGGGGCTTGGTATCATCTGCAAACTTGATGATTGCACTGCCTGCTGTCTTTTCCAGGTCATACGTGAAGATACTGAGTAAGACTGGTAAGCTACTGAATAAAGCTGGTTCCAGCACCAGCCCCTCAGGGACTCCAGTACTGACTGTTTTCCCTTGTGAAAAGCAACCATTAAAAACTTTGTTTCCTCCTCCTAACCAGCTTTCTTCCAATATTGTGGTAACTTAGTTTCTGTAATTGACTTTGGCAAGGAACCTGTTCAAAGGCTTTCTGAAAATCCGGATAGGTCTACTGCCACCCCATTATCCATGGGCTTATCAACCCCTTGTAGAACTCCAGCATGTTAGCAGTGAAGTCATGACAGAAGATTTCAGATTAAACTGTCAATCAAGTATTTCCTATTGATCCCCACTGGAGACCTGGCACTGAAATTACTCACTGTCTTTTTAACAGAGGTGTGGGGTTTTTGTTTTGTTTTTGTTTTTTGTTTTTATCTTAACCCTTAAACCTTTTTTAAGGAGAGAGAGTAATAACAAAAAGGTTTAGGTCTTATATTGCCTAGTTCTGTAAATAGCTTTTGATATTTCAGCCAGCAAAAAATGCATAAGTAAATAAAATGGAAGAGGGAAATATACTGATGATCTGAGGACGGCCTAAACTGTGTCCATAGCCACACAGTGGTGTGTATATTGTATTGGATTTTATGGAAATTGGACAAAAAATCCTCCATTCAGATCATTTTCTATCCCACTAGCACATACTGCAATCCAATGGAAGAAGTCAAAGTGGAGTGAGATACTGCATTTGTGTAAATTATATGACATGAATTCAAATATGCATGCACAAAGCTAAAAGACAAAGAAGTCTTTAAAAGCTACTTTGCTCATAACTGACTATTTGCTCTGTCTGGTGTATTTAGAACAAGAAAATCCAGATCTTAATGGGCTACTGTGAAACAAAATAATCAGAACCAAGGCCAGATAATTTTTACCATTCAGTCACTGTAAACATAATGTTTCAGTATTTCATCTTGGAGAAGGTTGTGAGAGAACACAGTTTGAATAAGTGCCTTTCGTAGTTGCTCTGAAACAAAAGCTTTGTGATAGGTATAGCACCATAACTTGTCCTTTTCCTGGAGACTGTGCGTAAGTGTATGTGCTAAACCCCTCCAAAGCTTAGCTCAACCCTTTTTTCTGAGGCAGGCTCACTCGCAGGTTTTCTAATGAGTGATGTTTTGGACTGGAACTCCTCTGTGCCACTCAGTCAGACACGTCCTCTGGTTTCCACTTGGGCTTTAAATGTATTTGCAGGGAAGCCTCTGACCACAGTGTCCCATTTCCTTCACCTTTATGTTGATAGGGTTATGGTATGTGATATGTGCCAACTGTGTCAGTAGGAACTAGCCGAGGTGCACACATTGATATATTCATGACAAAATATGCTTGGTAAAATGACCAAGGACAGTGCCCAAATCCTTCTGTCCATTCTTTGCAACAGAGAGGCCAGATTAGACTGGGACACTTTTCAGCGTTGCAGGTATAGTCAAGTTGCACATATATCAAATGTGTATATCAATATCAAATATGTATATCAGTATCATACTGATGTATATTAATTAATGATTATAGAACTCTAAATTAATCGCTTCCCTTTTTGCTGAATATTCTAAAACAAGAGCTGAGTCCTGAAGTTTTAATGCATTAGTTTCTTGGGAATTTCATTGACATGTCTTGGTGTTTGAAGCCATCTGCTGAACCTGGGGCCAGTGGCTCAAGTCTTGTCCTAATTTCTGCAAGAGCAGGATGGGATGCTGATATGCCAGATGCAGACTGTGAAAGTGTTTGGGCACTTTGATTATTTGCAGCATGGTAAATTAACTTCAAAGATTTATATGGGCTGAAATGATAAATTTAGTCTGTTAATTGAAACTCGGCTTCAGTAAAAATTAAACAGTATGGAGCTGGTGGAAATCAGCACCATCTGCTGATGGTACTGCCTGCTGCCTCTTTGTTGTCCTCTCCTGGTGCAAGGAAGGAGGTGAGCCATGGGGATAGCAGAGGTACCCTTGCCTGTGCAGCCAGATTGCTCTGGTGATTGCTTCTTACAGTCACTGCTCTTCTACTCTGACTCTGCTGACATTAGGCACCCCAGCAATGGTCATATATCTTATACAAGACTTTCTTACTCCAGGAGTATAAATTTCAGTAAGAAACATGTAATTTATTTTTCATATCAAGGAGTTGAAAAACAGCGATAGTGATGACCATAAAAATTTGTCAAAGTGTATCACAAAATCCTTTGAGCACTTTTGTGGAAGGTTAAGGTTTTAATTCTCCAGATGCATTGCCAAAATCTCCAACATTAAGTTTTGGTAGATTACTCAATATGAAACTTAGATTTTAAACAAGTTATTTACCTGGCTGGACTTAACTAATATAATTGTTTTCCTGTCTCAGTTTAACAGATGTTACAGCTGTTTTTTGAGAGAAAATTAATCTTCAAATTCTTTGTAAATGGAAAATAGAGAAGGAATTTTGGGGGTTGTTTTTTTAAGGGAGGAGATATTGTCAGATTTAGAGGCATCTAGCCTTCAGCTGAATAGGCGGACTCTATCAGCAGCTGCTGAAGATCTATAGTTCTGTTGCTGAAAATTATTAAATATATTTTTACTAAGAAATGCAATCAAATCTTTGTTCCACCTTCACCTGGAACTGGGTGATAATTATCTCATCTTTTTGTATGGCATGTGTTTTTATTTTCTTTAAAAATGCTTCTAAAAAAATAATGGTTAGCTCAGTGAGGGATTTTGAATCTCCATGGAAAAAGCTGTTTTATTTATCAAGCCCCATGCTGCCCAGAAGAAATTAAAATGAAAACAAAAATTAAAAAACATTACCTGGAGTTTCAGCAGGCCCAGTAAGAGTGTCTCCCAGCTAGCAGAGCAATTGGTGTGCTTGCTCAGGATGAGTGGGAGCTCTCTCTCATGTTTCTGAACCCTGTCATTTGGTGCCTATATCTGTCCCTTAAATCTGAGAGTTTTACAAAAAAGCAAAATGGTCATTGCTGCTTGGTCTCTGAATGTCTTCCCTTGTTTTGTTATGGGTATATATAATCATGATAGAGCTCCAGAAGGTGAGAGCTGATCTTAGGGTGCTGCACCCCTAATTCTATACAACATACTACATAAAAAGTGTTTTTAAAAAGCCCCAAAATAGCTTTAAAGTGTATTTTCCTACATTGCAAATAGAACTTTTTAGTGAAGAAAGCACTTCTGTAGCCTGATTTCTGGAAATAGTTTCATAAAATGCTATATGTTCTTGTGGAAATTATATTAAGTTTATGTGAACTAAGCTCTGCATTTCAGTAATGTTTAAACTTCAGACTCAAAGTTCTTTCCCACAGTTTAGAGGTGTCCTACATTATTAGGGTTTTTTCCCCTCCCCCCAAAATATTTTTAAACAAAATACAACACAGAACCACAGAATCACAGAATGGTTGAGGTTGGAAGGGACCTCTGGAGATCATCTAGTCCAACCCCCCTGCTCAAGCAGGGTCACCTAGAGCACATTGCACAGGATCGCGTCCAGGTGGGTTTTGAATATCTCCAGAGAAGGAGACTCCACAACCTCTCTGGGCAACCTGTGCCAGTGCTCTGTCACCCTCACAGTGAAGAAGTTTTTCCTCATGTTCGGAGGGAACTGTCTGTGTTTCAGTTTGTGCCCGTTGCCTCGCGTCCTGTCACTGGGCACCACTGAAAAGAGTCTGGTCCCATCCTCTCGACACCCTCCCTTCAGATACTTGTACACATTGATAAGATCTCCTCTCAGCCTTCTCTTCTCCAGGATGAACAGGCCCAGCTCTCTCAGCCTTTCCTCATAACAGAGACGCTCCAGTCGCTTCATCATCTTAGTAGCCCTTCACCACTAAACACCACTGGCTAATTCCGTGATCTTTCTGCAGAGTCAATCAGGAGGCAATTTTTTGACCAGAGAAGTACTGTTTTAAAATGCTGAGCTTAAAATGACTCACAATTCAGAAAAATCTTTTAATTGAACAGACTAATGGTGTAACATACTATGCACAACATGTTGAGGACTAGTCACACTAAGAAGGGATAGCTGATTTATTTCCAGAGAAACAAAGCATTTTAAAAAAGGAAAATGAGCAAATATCATCTGCTTAGGATTCAAATTAAGAGAGCAAACCTATCTGTGAAGAACTCTTATGGAAGAGTCAGTATTTGCCTATGCTGTACATGCTGAAGATACTGTTGTAGTATACAGATTTTTTTCTGCTTAAGAATTTTTCTGCTTAAGAATTTCACTGAAAGCAAAAACTCAGAAAGAAGTTTAGTAAATGTTTAAATCACTCTGTTACTTTTCTTATGAGGTTCAAAAAAAAAAACACCACACAAAACCTACATTTTTCTGGAAGAAATCTTATGTCAAAAATGTGTGACTCACAAATCAGTATGTCATCACTTATAACAGGGAGCTGATCTTAATCCCAAACATGCAATTTGCTTGAAAGAACTGTTAATCACCTATCGACATATAGAAATTTGACCGAGACCTATCGATCTGTGAGGTGGCATGTGCTTTGTGATGCTAACTACAGGGTTTTAAAATGAAGTAGTCATAGTTTAAGACTTTCAGTGGCTGAGTGTCTTGAATTGCCTGTCAGTTTTCTTAGTGTAGCTGATACGCTGGGAAAGATGATGAAGGATGTGCTGCTCTGGGACTTCATGTCTGTTTCTTGACACGCATCACAGAGGATCAGCATGAACGGGAAATGATCACAGTAAGCCCAGGGAGTTAAAGGCCTGTGCAGGAAAAGGAGGAAGTGTGGCTTCCCAAAGAAAACATAAAACTGCAAAAAACAAGTGCATGTGTGTGGTGGTCATAGTTACCGCAGTGATGTCTTGGCATCTTCATGCCTTTCAGTTCTGCAAGGTGCTAATGCACCTCTCTGATAGTAGTGCTTGGGGAGAAGGCACCTTTCTTCCAAGGCCAGCTGTGTTTCTCTTAGAAACGCTTCTTAGGGCTAACAAGTGTTCACTGTTTTGCTGTGTTTCCCTGCGTGACTTTTCACACCTTTTGTCATGGGTATAAGGTAAGGAATTAAAAACATGGGCTTTAATTCTTCCTCAGTAATTAAATAGCTTTCCGGGTAGAAGAAACTTGACTGTACAAGTCCCTGCGCAACCTGATCTAGCCTTAAAGCCAGCTTTGCTTTGAGCAGGGCGTTGGACTAGGTGGCCAGTTTCTTCAAACCTAAATCCTTCTATAAGCCTAATAAGTATTCCTCTATTCTTCTATAATCCTTCTATAAGTTATATATAACTAAGTAATTTGGAAAAGGTCAGGTTGTCCTGAGAACAGACTTACGTGAACAACTAAACAACTCCTGCTTGCGACTGAAAAAAGCAAGAGCTTGGCTCTTAACAGTACTTTGAAATTTGCGTCTGAAGTCACAGGAGGAAGAGAGTCAAGTGAAACCCGATCATCTAATATAAGGGGGTACAAAGGAGTTTTTAAAAACCCACAGTTGGAGGAACTGGCAAAACACTATGTAATCCTCTGTTGTGCATGGTATAAAGTATCACATAAACAAAAGCTGTCAAAGCACAAGTATGTGTGTGTATGTGTGCAATTTCTAGCTGCAAAGATTCTTTCATTATACTCTTGTATTTTATGTGAATATGTAAACATTATGTAGATATATATCTACATACATATATATATACATATATGTATATATACACACATACATACAAGAGAAGGGTGAGTTATGGATTTTATATTATGCTAGTTCTGCCTGTGTTATCTTGTGGCTTTCCCAGAAAGAGGAAGCTCCTGTTGCTAGTGCTTGCTTGTGTTACGGTGACTTGGAGCAGTCACTATTTATGTAAATATATGTTAATATTTTGATAGCCCTCTCTAGAAGAATTTGGGGGTAAGAAATATTAAACACAAAAACATCAAGAAACAAAGCAAAACTGGGTTTTAGTGTGTTGCAGTAGCCATCTGAATGTTTCTTTGCAGTTCAAATGCCAAAGATAGTGATGTCTTCAAGGGTGTAGTGTTAGTTTTCTAAACACAGGAAATTTAGGGTTGTGAGGGGTTTTGTTTTGTTTTGTTTTGTTTTCCCTAGGGCTTCAAGTGCATCACCAAATGAACTTTCTGTTTTCATCAAATCTAAAAATGACATCATGAGCTGTATGTTAGTGTTTAGTAGGACCTATGATGCAGGAATTCATGTGGCCTTGCACCGCTGCTACTTGTCTTCAAGCAACAGCATCACGTATGGAAATCTTTAAGGAATTGCCACTGTTCAGTAGGACCTGCTTGAATCATGCAATGGAACTTTGGCAAGCCATAGCTGGCTAATCTGATTGTCACATAATTTATGGGGTGAGAAGTGAATCTCTGTAAAGATTTAATAATAGATACAGTATCCAGTTTATAAGAATTTCTGAGAATTTAGCTTATAAGAACATAATTTGTTTGGACTAAATGAGAGTTAGACTACTAACAACTCTTTACTGATCAAACACTGAAATATACATCTGTATTAAGTGTTATATATTTGAGATGTATTTTGGCTGTCATATTCTGTTAATGATTTTTGCCAAATCCAAACAGATAAACTATTCATACACATAGATAAACTTCACAATGTCCTACCCAGAGACCAACTGTTCTGGGAGTTTGTTTGATCAAGGTACAATCTAATACCATCTGAAGAATCTAATTTGGATGATTTTGGACTCTCACTGCACTTACGGCCTTATCATCAGCTTATTCTATACGCAGCAATTCCTGCAGTTAGGTTTTCAGGTCATCCTTCTGAGGTAAAGTAGGATATTTTCCATCTGGATGCAGTTAATCATTTCTCCAAGAAATGTATTGTTTTCTTGTCTTAGCATTCTGGAGGCCTGGTAGGATAAGTTGGGTAATAACTATTTCTGTCTGTTCTGTTTCTAGATTCTGTTTTTTTGATATGAAGTGTAGGTTTAGGTAGATATGTCTACAACTTTAAGTAGAGGGGCAAAGAGAGTGATTGGAGGTCATGAGATATGTTTACAGGAAAAGAGGAGATTTTTAAGGGCCTGTCTCTCCTGTGGGCTTCGCTGAAGTGACAAGACCAACAGACCTCCTTGACTTGATGCCTGTTTCAAGTCAGAAGTCCTGAACTCCCTCTGCTGGCACCTCACTGGCTTGTTGTTAGCTATAGAGTATTGTCAGCGCAGCCTGTCACTGCTAACACAGTTTTACATGCCACTCTTGTAGTGTTTTGTAGTATTGATTCATCTGCTGCCAGGAGAAGCAGGAGTGATTGACTCGTAAACTTTCAGAGGAGAGGTCACATGTAGAGCATCTACATGGGGGTGCAGGAGCTATAGGCCCTGTAGGATAGTTGGTCTTAACCAATCTTTCATATTTCCTCTGTGCTTAACACTTTTTTTTTTTGGGGGGGGGGGTGGAAAGGTATTTGGATGTGACACCTTGTTGAAGCCTGCATTTTACAGAGAAAGACTGAGATATATGAGCTCTTGAAATCTATTCTGACTCTTTATTTAGAAGTCCAAGCTAAAATGAAATTTGGTGCTTGACATTAAATGCAAAAGGAGGCTGAAACAAAATGATTTGTTTTACAATCAATTAATTTTCAGACAGATATACAATGTGTGTATATACATATACACAATATGTAGTCCTCTGTTGTGTGTGGTATAAAGTATCACATAAAAAGCAAAAAAAGACTGTGAGAAAACTCATCCGAACCTAAACAACAAGATGCAATTCAGTTCATATCAGTGGTGTAAATCAGCATACGAGTGAAAAGCAAGTCCCTGAGGTTTTTACAAATAGATTGATACACTCCGCAGAACCAAACATTATGCTTTTCTGCTGTTTCTGGACAGGAGCTCCCCACTGATGAAGGCCTCTTGGGCATGATACTGGATTAGGTTAGTTATGTGACAGTGCTGAATTAATATGAAAAATCCCTAAGCAATAATAATTTATGGATAAATATTGTTGTTCAATATCACAAAAACATCCTTTCATAATTGCAAGAAATTTCCTCAGTGAATTCCTTTATTCCTTCCTTCAAGATGCATCATGTGCTCTGCAGCGGAGGAAGAGGATGTTGGCTGATAGAGAGGTGGAAGAGTTGGAAGGATCAGGAGGAAGGGAAAGAGAGGGGGGAGGCCCTGTATAAACCTCTGAAGTATCTGCATTCTCCCATCCCATAACAATACACAGGAATACAAATCTAATCTCAAATTTTCACAGAATCGTTTGGGAGAGGATTCAGATATGGGACTTCGAGCAACTTACCTTCTGCTCCAAATCAAATAGCTCCTTCTAAATTTGTCATCCCCACCTCTCATTTTTATTTTGCTGCCTTCTTCTTTTCGCTCCTGTGTTGGGCTCCTTCCTTCTGCCCTCCTTTCCACCCACCCCTGTGCACACCTAACCACCCTTGGTATGAGGCACTGTTAAAGTGATTCATTTTTAAAGCCCTGCCCCAGAGTACTACCTACTCTGGTTGTCCAGGTTTGCGGTGTCTCCATCCTGCCCATTCTGCCAGTCTCTTGGGCTTGTCAGCTGTAGGGTAGGCGTGCAAGAAGCTCACCAACTGCAGTCTCTCATGGCTCACCCACAGGTCTGCTGCCCTATCCAGATTTAATGAGCATGAGTAAGTATTCAGCTTTTCTTTCTCTGCCTCTTCCTTGTGTGAGTCAAAGGCTCCTAATACCCTTGCTGTCTCTTGATTATGCTATTTTATACTTTATCCTGGGCCTTTGATTGACATTTGTAACAACCCACCTCCCTGCTGTTGTCTGAGAAGCAACCCCCACAATCTGCAATCGTTTAGCCATCTTACTTTTTCTTTCCTTACGCTATTTTTCCTCCTATTCCCTCTCTTCTTCATAGGCAGCTGAGGGTGTGTCTCAATACATAGTTGATATACTTAACATTCTTCTTAGATGTGTTTGCACAGAATAATAAAAAGCATAGGTCTGCTTCATCAGTTTTACAGTAATGAAAGTCGATGTGGACATATAATCAAGTTCTCAATGTTTCAAATAAAAATCTCTGAGACGTACCTACTGAAATATCCCAGAATGTTTGAAATTCTATACTGGTTGACACTGTTTTTGAAAATAAGCGTGTGCATTTGAATTGTAGTTCAAACATATATATATATATATATATGAATATACATGTCACCTGTCTATTTTTCTACTCATTTTTCTTCACTGAATATGAAAATATCTTTTTTATGTTTCCATAAAATCTGTTATATTCTCATATTATAGTGCTAGTATGCTAATTTCACATGAAACACCTGGAAAATGAAAGTCTACTACTAGAAGATTTTTCTGGCTCCTACCGAAGTCTCTTGGAGTCCTGCTGTATTTGAATGTAGACAGTTAGGACCGAGGGAGAAAAAGAAGCCAAGTTAATTAGCTTTTTTTGTAGCAGAAGAATTGGTTGTCTGCAAAAGAAGCAAGCTCTTGCAATGGAGACCTTTAATCAGACCTATTTCTCTGTCCACAGCTAAATATTAGTGGGATTAGCTTATTCTGGTGCAGTCTAGTACATTCACTTTTATAAGAATGGTTTCAGAATAAGATGTTGTCTCATGCCTTAGTTACGATTTTGCTTCATATGCTGATAGCCAGCCAAAAGAGTTTATTTTGTGCAATGAAAGAAATACTTCTTTACAGAACAATGCGAGAAGTATAACAAAGTAATGAGCAATTATCAGAGTTGTAAGAGCAACATTATGTGAAACATCTTAATTTGTTTGTGATATCTCTGTTTATATTTTGAGTCTTCAGTTTGAAAACACTAGGACCACTGGTGTGCTGAAAGAAATGAATCTGGAGTACTAAATTTATTAGGGTTTTTTTGGTTATATAGTGATTACTTTGAAGTGCAAAATTTTTTTTCTGAAATAACAGCTGTTTCTATAGCAGCTGATTGTGATATGGTAAATGTTTTGTGCTGGATTTGCAGAGGTGGAGTCAGACACTTGGCTACATTAATTCTCCCCCCCCCCACCTGCCACACACTTGACTGATTAATCATATGCTCATCAGAAATTCACCATTTATGTATATTAGCTTATTCTGAATTAGTTTATTTTGGAGAGAATTTCTCTAGATTTCAAATGAGGAAAACAAAGAGCTACAAGAGAAGAAAATATCTTTTCAAATACAGCACGAATGCAAAATTTCTACAGCATGAAAGTCAAATTTCTCTTTTCATGAAAAAATCTTTCATTTTCTTTTTGATTCTGATCAGAATTTTATGTAAATCGGAGTATGTTTTCAATGGTTGAACTTTGAAGTGATCTTTTAATTACTGGTGTATACATTTTTGTATGTTACTGGGTGACAGTAGACATTGTCTTAAGATTTGCAGTTGAATTTTTGTCATGAAGTTGACCATCCATCTGGCCATTTTCTCTCCCTTCCCCACAGTAGTTCATAGAAAAATGAAGTTTCAGTAGAAACTGGAATTTAGCAAGTTCAGAGTAAATTAAATTTATAATATATAATTTTAAATTGTAGAAACACTTAGTTTTAACAGTCTCTAAACCTCTTTTTTGTTCTTATATGTCCTTTTAAATTAACTTAAAATGTTGCATAACCACCACCACCACCCCAAATAAAGGAAAATATTTCATTTGGTCTTAAATAGAAGATTTCTAGTTGATAGAAAGTGTATTGTCTGCACTTCCCCACTCAGTTCTCAGGCTTTTGGGGAGTCAGTGACAGTTGTATTAAATTTCTTAGTTCCATCATCTTTTTTCCCGTATTTGTCTTAATCAGTCACAAGTATAATCTATTAGCTATCCATATTTAATTGACTGCATTCACTTCCTGCTGTTCCATTCTACAAAACAGCTATGTGCCCCTTGATGGGCAGGTTGCATCTAGGAAAATGTAGAATTCGTCTAAGTTTGAAGTCAGTAATGTATGTCAGATTTAGTAGCTTGTGGGAGCTCAGCTGAGTGAGACGTTTGCTCACGTAAGCAGTGTTTTGAATTCTTTCTCCAGACTCTGCTCTGAGATGCAGGGTTAGTTAGAACTGTATGAAAAATATACAATAGGAGATCCTGAAATGAATTAGTGTTTCATTAATTGGTTATGAAGAAGGAAATGTTAAGAATAGATAATTATGACACCTGTTTGATGTCACAGAGTGCAGAAAACCGAAGACTAATAATTCAGAAGTGCATTATAAATGGGCCAAAGAGCTATGAAAATTAACATGCCCACATAGTATATGCCCATAACATTTGGATAAGCCTTTAGGGCATTCATTGCTGAGATGGTAAGCACTATAAAACATAATAAAACAGTATTTCAAGTGCTTTTCCAGAAAACACTAAAGACCTAATTAACTGTCAGAATTAAAATAACTATGCTGTACTTACGGTGAGTTCTTATGGGTCACAGTCTGTGGCTGCTGAAGGGATGATGTCCAGCTATGAAGATTAAATCAAGGCTGCCTGAGACCTGTTTCTACAAAATGAGTCTTTAGCCTCACTGGAAACATTTCCCACGCAGAACTGCTTTTGTGATTTTTTTTCTAGTGACGTGCGTCTTGACTAAGTAGGGCATTGGATTGCGTTTTAGTGCCCTAGAGCCTCTGAACTCTTTTAGTTTATTTAAAAAGTGAATTTCTTGTAAAAATCTCATATAGCAGCACAGGGTTCAAATAAAACACTTTCTGATGGTAATTAATCCTGAATTACAGAATGTAAATGATCGTGGAGGAACATTAAGAACTCCATGCTGATCATTTGCTATAATCTGAGTCTCCACTCTTTGCAAATAAGCTGATTGATCTTTCTTAAGAAATCTCATTTCTTTATCATCCATGCAGATTTTATATGCAAATGACTGCAAGCTAAAAGCAGCTGGAAAATTACCGCTTTAATCTCATCTTTAAATGCTTGGTGTTGTACTACAGATGGTGCATTTGTTTTCTGGTAGACAAGTGCCAGTATAATTAGAGTCTTATAAACTTCAGGAAACTTTTATTTTGTGATGTACATGCAGATAATGCTGCAACAAGTTTCGTGTTCTTTCTACCTGTGTTTAAAGTTAGGGCTTGGGTAGAGGTTGAGGAAAAAAAACCTAGAGCGTCAGATCCCAGTATATTGCTGTATTCTGGAAGATTCACAGGTTGAGGGGCTTAGGTCTCTGGTGTATCGGCCACTCCTCCCAGTTTTGTATCATTGGCAAACTTGCTGAGGGTGCACTCTGTCCCTTCATCCAGGTCATTGATGAAGAAGTTGAACAAGACTGGACCCAGGACTGACCCCTGGGGGACACCGCTAGCTACAGGCCTCCAACTAGACTCTGTGCCACTGATCACAACCCTCTGAGCTCTGCCATTCAGCCAGTTCTCAATCCACCTATCCACTAATCTAGCCCATGCTTCCTGAGTTTGCTTATGAGGATGTTATGGGAGAAAGTGTCAAAAGCCTTACTAAAGTAAAGGTTCACCGGTTACAGTGAGAATAGTTTTGGGGGTTGATTCACGGTTTAGAAACACAGATCTGCAAGAGCCTGTTTTATATTTGCTTTGTGTATCCCTTATAGATAGATATAGGAATAACATGTCAGGTGCAGATCCAAGCTTCACATTCGCTTTTAAAACCAGGATTTATCTTTAGTCTGTAGCTGAAATTAGGTTTTGCTACTTAAAAACCTGTTTACTAATGGATTCTGAAGTGCTTGCATATGAAAAAGAAAGATGGTACTGTTGAAATGGGCCAATCTCTTCATCTTTTTTTTTTTCTTCTTCTTTTTTTTAATTCAGTCCCTAGCTACATTGGCTATTCAGGCTAGGATGATGCCTGAATGAGTTTGGAGACTCATCTGGAGGAACTGAGGTTTCCATGGGATGAATGGACTATAGATGTGAGAGAGAATTATGGTGTCAGCAGCTAAGGAAGGTTTATATTCCCTGTTACTCTAGGAATAGGTTGCCTGGCTATATTTAATTCTGAACCTAGATCTAGACCTAGAGTTGGGAAATTGAAAAGTTTTAAGAGACCAATTAAATGCTAGATCCTGGAGAGTTTGCAAAGTTCAGAATAAGGCAGGCATCAACAGTGGCTATCCCTCATTCTCCTCTTCAGCTAAAGGAACTGGTTCACTGCTGTCAGCTGAGATTATAGTCCTAAATCCTAAACACAGCACATAAAGTTGATAGCACAGTTTACATTTTCCACTAGGAAAGATACCATTTTCCATTGCAAAGGGCAAGGTTGTTAGGACACTTCGCACAGGTGGTATGGAAGTGAACTGCACCAAATTTAGCCCCTTTGGCCACCCCAGGTATCCAGCAATATCCCAACAGATCATCCACCATCAAAATATCCACACTCTGTCCCAGGGTATATCTTGAGAGACTGTGCTGAAAAGACTTCTCTAGCAGCATTCAATGACATGAGGGCACTTCTTGACACCAGCCCCTTTCTAGAAGCTGAGTACTCTTAAAAAGGAGGAACTCAGCTGCTGCCTTCTCCATTCCCAATCTCAGGAAAGACCAGCCTATGCAGGCATCTCATCATTTTCAGCTCTTTTAAGTGGCAAAAAATCACTACAAATCTCATCTCAGACCCCCAAGGGAATTGCGTGAAACCAGAGCCTGTTTACAGACAGAGCAAGGCTGCTCGAGTGACTGCCAGCCCAGAGCATGGCAGCTAGTGAGCAGGTCATACAAAACTGGTCAGTTGGTTCTCCCCCAGTCTGATTCAGAAAAACATTATGACCTCAACTGAATCAAGCCTAAAATAAATATTTACAAGTTTCCCTCTGCACATATTCCAAACAGTTTCAAGTATGGGTTTCCGGTCTTATGTAATGTCCCACATACCCTTCTTCTTCTCAGCTACTGTTTTTTGATTTTTTTTTTCCGCTGTAGTGGAAAGTTGACCTGACTTCAGATCAGCAGA
This sequence comes from Apteryx mantelli, assembly GCF_036417845.1. NCBI lineage: Eukaryota > Metazoa > Chordata > Aves > Apterygiformes > Apterygidae > Apteryx > Apteryx mantelli. The sequence goes on along the minus strand of NC_090020.1, from coordinate 26,537,627 downwards.
GGGGTGATATCATGATCAGAGTGAGGTACTCAAGTCAGACAAAAGGGCAACACTATTAATATTTTAATTCTCTGCATCAAAAACAATGAAATAAAAGTTTTGAATTACATGCCTCAAACAGATTTTTTCCACACCATAGATGTTTCACCATAGGAAATCCATTAATTTCATAGGAGATCTTATTCAAAGAAATATTTATTCAAATAGCTGACTTTTACTGTATTTTGAGTTGACTTCAAGTTTTTTCTTCCTTAGTGTTTGTTTTCTTGGTCATTTGGGGAAATTTAGTATTTTCAAAGTACAACGACTTATCTTTTCAGTATTTTATAATTTTAAAATATCTCTTGAGTCCCAAATGTATAATTCATACTGTTCCACATAAGACAGAATTGCTCCTCTGAAAGTGTGCAACCTAAAATGGAAATTTATAACATTTGAGGAGCCCTATGACGCACTCTGGTAACTGGTGATATATTGATCTAACTGTATTGGCAGAAGAACAAATGTGTGTATCTCCCTGGTAAATTGCTATAGAATTTGGATTTTGAGAATTTGAATTTATGCTAATGTAACTGAGATGTGCCTTCATTAATGTACCTTGCCATTGTTGTGGATTGACATCCCTATTAGGTACTGCATAATTAGGATCTGAATCATAATTGATAGCACCACAGAGAATACTTTTTCTAGTTATTATGGCTTTTTATTAGTTTTAGCTGAAAATTTTTGGTAATAACTCCTATATGTACAACTTTTCTCTGCACGGCATCTTTTAGATAAAAAAATCCTTTTAATTGTTATGGTAATATACTCCACAGTTAATGTCTTGTAGAATGCTTTGACATCATACATATATTGCATGAGTATCTGCTTGCTTGGTAGGGATATATGCACTTATAGTCTGCAAATATGTGGGGTGGGGGTATAAACAAACCAAAAAACCCCAACCTAAAACAGCCTTTCCTGATGAGCAGATTATCCCTTCATAGGCCTATTATATTGTGTTTTATATGTACTATTAGAGACATAGTTTTATTTACATAATTAAATTCTAAGGAAATTTAAATTGCTCAAATCATTTTGAACTAAAAGTGCAATTATCTGATCTTCTAATGGTGGTTTAGTTAGAAGATTAATGTGTATAAATACAGCTCAGCATTTTGGGGTTGTGCTTTACTAGCTTCTAATACGGTTTCATCTTTAAACTTTGTCCACGAAATTTTGAAGCTTAGGGGAGAGACATGTACATGCCCCCCGAACTGGAGACAGTTGAAACATCAAAATGCATTTGTCCTGCAATGTCTGCTTTAGTTGATGGAAACATTGCCATATTATCAACCTGAGAGTTTATATTGAAGTTAAATATCGAGCATGAAATCACAATTTTGAAATAAGTAGACACTGTCGCACTGTGCAAGGATTCACTAGGGCTTGCTCAAGCTAACTGCTGTCATCCTGCTGATAAAACTGATTGTGCCAAAAATGCTGACCTTTGCCTGACGCTTCACATTATCTCCCCAAGCTACCACCTAAAGTGACTGTATTTTTAAACTATACTGTCTGATCCCCATAATACTTTTAATAAGAAATACCCCCAAAAGAGATTGTGTTAATTCTTTTCTTCCAGAAGGTCTCATTCTGGTTAATTTTTCATATATGCAGTCTTCACAAAGTCTTTCTGCAAACTGGAACTTGGTAAAATTTGGGTGAAGCAAACAGCATTGTGTAATTCAGTGGAATATCTGTGTAGATCTTGGGGTTCTGAACTTACCAGATTTTTACTGCTGCCATTGTAACTAAGGTAGCTGGATTCCCAAGGCAAATCGATGTAAATTTTTGCAATGTGTTAATGTCTTGTGTCTTTTCTGGGAAGCTCATCCCTACCAAATCGGTCAGAACCAGCTACAAAACGCTTCCCCCTGCCAGTGACACAGCCTGCTCAATAATCTGTTAAATAGCTATGCTGTGTTGTATTTACAGTTGTGAGTTTAAGACCAAAAAATGTATGCAGTTCATGTACTCCTGCTTCTCTTACATCCTATGTCATAAACACTTGAGAAGTCACATATTTATTACAATGGAAGTGGGAGTTTTAAATCATTTTGTTTGGAACTGCTCAGCGTCTTTGAGAAGTTAATAGGATTTCCAAACTAGCAAAGAGATTTACTAAGGAAATGTATCGTTTTTCCAATAAATTTCACTCTTGTCAGGGACAAAGAAAATCTTGTCTTGTATTTCTAGTCTAAGGGAAGGTATTATTCAGATGAAGCAGTATGATTTCTTTTTTTATTTTTGATAGTTCTGATATGCTATACTTCATTTCTCTCGGGACATATGTTCATCCATATTTATGCCTCTGTAGAGAATTACTACTGATACTCTAGAAAAACCCAGTTGTGATTTAAAGGAGTATAATACAGTCCCCTCTCCTTACTTTTGAGCTAACAAACAGACCTTTTAGCTGAAGCAAGAGTTGTGTGGTTTTAGTTCTTAAGATATCAGATTAAGTTCCATATTGATAAGAAATAGGTATTATTGAAAAAAGTACTGTCAGGTCTGCTTCTCAGTAGAAAAATGATGTGTTTTGTGTGTGTGTGTGTGTGTGTGTGTGTGTGTGTGAAAATAAAGATTTTTTTCCTTATACGTTTTTCCCTATTTCGATCAATTTTCATTTGACTGAAAATTTGAGTTCCCAAATAATAAAAACAGAAATATTTTCTTTTACAGTGCTTTTTTAGTAGATATTGCCTGTGTCTCTTCCAGGAATTTGGTCTGAGAAATTAACTTTGGCTTCCCTTATACATTACTTCCACTTACCAAGAAAGAGTTGGGATGGAGGCCTTGTGAACCACAAAAGATGAGAGATCCTGAAGAATTAGGTTATAGCTTTCAGGAAATGCCCTAACCATATTTCTGAGCCAAATTTTATTTTTCTTTGGGAGAACGTAACTTTTATGGTGAGGAACTTGAGTAGGGAGGATAGCTCTGCCAAAACCCCATTGCAGTGGATGTGGGACTTGTCCTGTGGATGAACTTTTGGGTTTCCCTGGCTTGAGGAGGCATAAAGGTGCCATAAAGACAAGTCTTTGATCGGCTTTGATTAGGAGTCCACCAGACATTTACCCAAACAGTTGATTTTTTTTTCAATAGTCCCTCACTGTGAAGCTGCAAGCTGTATGAATAAGTTGCTTAGCTCAGGAAAAGTATGTTGGAAGAGGGGCTATAGAAAGCAAGCTGTATGAAGGCAGGCAGAAATATTGAACCATCAGAGAAGCACCTTGTGTCAGAGAGCTCACTGAACCTCCTGGGTGGGAGTCCCTTTCCCAGTTTAAGCATCATCCACAACATCCAAAGCCAGCATAGCTGAGGGGTTTGGGGGTTCTTAAAGCTGAGTGAGTACCTCATGAAAAGAAAAAAAACAGCAGTATCATTGATATCTAATAGAATTACACATCCTGAAACATTTGTTGCATCATCACTTCTTTTCTCCATACATGTTCCAGCATTTGTAGAAATACTTCATGAAAAATTAAAGAAATGGGATTTGAGCTCGCTTGTATCTAGTTATGCATAGCTGGAGGGAACAAAACAAGGAGATAATTTGTAAAGTCAGAATAATTTTATTTTCTTAAGGTAGATTCTTCTGAATAGGTTAGTATGGCAAGAGTTATTACCAGGCATACAGGGATGGGATAGATACACCAGTTAAGTTTTAATTTGGGACCACCAAAGCTATACTGATAAATCTCTGTCTTGAGTTAAATGCCTACGCCAGTTACAGGTGATTTTAGACGATTTGTTAACCTCATACGGACTAAGAATTGACTGGGAGGAAAGGGATATCTGGAAACAAACAAAAAAGCATTAAAATGTTTCTAGTTATAAAAATCATGCTTTAATTATGAATGAACCGAATATCTTTGTGAGTGAACAGTCTGAAAGAATAGATCTGAGAGGGGTAAACTGGTTTAACTTATGAAATGTAGAGATAATTATTTAGTATTTTTAGTATTTTTAGATTGAGATAATCTTTTAGCAAATGAATTAAACTTGTTAGATATTAAAACAAGAAAGATCTGGAGTGACTGTGGTGTAATCAAAGTGGAGGCAGATATTGTTTTCCACCTTCTACTCCAATATGCTTGGAAGAATTAAAGATTTATTGAACAAAGTAGTCAAATACATGCAGACATATTTTGGAACAGGTATGAGTACCCTTTCTGCCCAAATTACAGCTTTGGAGAATTATATTCATTAAATAAAGCCATTCTTCATACAGCAAAAGTGAGAGCCTGCAGATCGAAACAACTTAGCTGTTCATATTCCTAGAACTCATTTGGGGCTTTTTTTTTTTTTTTTTTTTTAATGCTTACATTGATTTCTGTAGTGCTGGTCAATTACAAAGGATTTAATTTTGAAGGTTTTTTGTGCATATTTAGACAATCTTTTAGCAAATGAATAAAGTTAACAAATCTGAACTAAGAACTATAAGGCAGTTTTTATAGTGTGGTTACATCTGATGGAGTTGAATTATATTTGTATCCTGAGACCTACAGCTGCTGTATTTCATATATGAATAGAGATGGTGAGGTACTAATTAATAGAAGTTCAGGGACAGGTGGAAAGTTCTATATAAAAAGAAAAGCCTCTCTGAGGTGTTGCAGCTTCTCCACTTCCCAGAGTAATATTCCAGAAACATTTTGAATTATGAACACAATTTTCATCAGTCTTATATGGATATTAGATATCTTTATATTCTCCTAGGGACATAGTTTGGGAACATGAGTGCTAAACTTTTGGAGAGGAGGTACTGTTTTTCTTTGTATATTGCCTAGTGATATGTGGATTGAGACAGCATGAAAAGAGATAACACAACAAGGAAGAGTAATTTTATCAAGGAATAATGGATTTTTAAATGGAAAAACAGAGATATTAATGTAATATTTACATCTAAGAGCTAAGGTTTTAAATTAAAATTGCCAAACATCAGGATCTGCAATGAACAAGTGAGTTTAAAATGCTGCTTTACCATGTGTTTTGTCTTCACAACATGCTTGCCTCTGGAGTGACTCCTAGCTGCTCCCCTTAAGCTAATACATTTACATAGCTGCCCACACAATCTGTTCCACTCAGTGAGGCATCTGTTACTATAGCATAGACTAGGAGGTAGATTTTGTTATGTTTCGATACCAGGGAACATACAATCACTATCTATAGCAGCTGGCAGGCACAGCAGTCTGGATGTATCTCATCATGTTTTCAAGTGCTTCCTCGGAGACCTGTGTACGTATATACCACACTATTTTTCTGCTGTTATTTCAGATTTGTAAGTGGTCTGGTTTGATATCCTTCTGGCCCCAATGATGTTCTCTCCAAATTTTTCAATTTCTAATTTTGAAACAACATAGTAATGAGCTGCTATTAAGACTGTCTGTCGTAGTTCTTTGGCCATATATGAACACAAAAGAGTCTTAATAAAATGAACAATTTCCACAATATTAATACTCCAAATAAATTAAAACAGTGCGAAATTGAATCTAAATAGCTGCTGAGCAAACCTGGGGTTGAGTTGGCTGGATGTCAGTGTGGGGAGAAGATAAAGGGTTGACATAAGTGATCCCGTTGGACTCTATTGGTGATTAAATAGGACTACATTTCTTCTCACTGACATGAGATGAATGCCTCATTTTAGCATGGGTTTCATAGGGATGGGACTGAGCTCAGATTCCTGGATATCTGCGGTGAAATGATTCAGTCTACACCGCACCCCTGTAGTCAAATTCAAAGCAAGAATATGGGCAGGTGGCTCTAACCTATGAGAGAAACTGGCTTCACTGCATGGGAACAGCTCCAGGAAAAACAACTGACATTTTTCAAACCCAAGGACTGGGCTCCTATCTTACAATGCCAATATGTAAGTTGCCAGCTTGGTTAGGAAGGATATTTGAATTGGTTTGTAGCCTACAATAATAGTTCCCTCTTCAACTGATAAATTATTTAGTATGGTTATTCTTATTTCATTTACACTCTCCTTTTTCCTTCCACATTAGATTATTGTAAGCAGCAGATGATTAGAAGGGAGGAAATGAAAACCTTCAGTTTAGAGCTTCTGCATAGACTGGCTTTTTGTAACTGAAAGTTAACTTAGTAAAGAAGGACATGTTGAAAATTGCAACCAAAATATAAGTTATCACAATACTGACGATTATCAGCATCTCATACCCACATTCAGGTGTTGCTTAACTGAAACAGCAACCAACTTTCCATGGATGCTGATTTGCCTTAAATCCCAATAGGCTGAATAATACCTTGATAGCTGTAGTAGTAGGATGCAGCAAGAGAACATCTTTCTTGAGTTGAAATTAGGCAGATTTCTGGAACGTCTTACTATCATCTGCCTTTCATGAACAGTAAGAACTGACATATGCCACAGTCATCTCTGAAGGTCTGAAATAACACATCATCTCTTTTTCAATTCCTGTTCAGTGGTAAGGAGCCTGAGCATCCAAGTTAGGTGCCTAAAGTTGATGGAATCTCAATACACTTCACCATGCCACAAGTCTCTCTGGCACTCAGAATATGGCTGTGCTGCTTTTTATAGGCATATATAATGAAAATACAGAACAAGTCAACACTGTACTCCCATAGATCGCCAGGTCACACAGCTGTTAGGCAGCTTAGAGAGTAGCAAACACAGACTTAAGCATTGCCTGTTTTGCATGTTGGTAATGGGTGTGTTGATAGTTACCATTTCTCTTGTTGCCCAGATTCAGATATTCAGGAACTCATGTCACTCAGAAATTTCTGCATCTTCAAAAGTTAGAACTGGTCTGAAATCTAGTGCTTATGGGAATAGTATTTGTTTTATGTGCTCCATCTGCAGTTATGCTTCAGGCATGCATGCTTTGGCAAAACTGAATTTATAATGTTGCAGGTATCCTGATTTGATCATAAATGACACTGCTTGCTTGCTTGCTTCTCTGGGAAAGCCTCACAACGGGGAAAGTTACATTTTCTATGGCTCATGTCCTCTGAGGGTAAAATATGATGATGTATGGTACAGTCTGGCAGGAGTAGAGAGCAACCAGTGTAATGTGTGGACTTCCTAGCCTGCTGCCTGAAGGGACATAAGTGCATTTTCCTTTGATAATTTTATATATACTACTTTTATAAGTAAGTATTGTCACTATGACCAAAGGAAATGAAAGAGAGCATTTATTTCCCTACCTTTTTCAGTTTTTTCTTTATGCAATTCACAATACAGCACAGTATAACAACATTCATACCTTTGGATTGAATTCCCACTTGTAGAAGGGCATCTACACTAAAAAGCAGAAGTAGACTCACAACACTGCAGGCAGTGATGTGTACTAAGTGTAAAAAGGGGGAAGAGCATGCAGCTGCTTTATGCTTTCTGCCTCCCCTAAAACTCTTGTAACTGTACTCAAAGATACCTGAAGCTGAAGCATCATAAATGTGCCCAGCCTTAGCCTTACCCTGTATCCAGCAAAAGGCCCTAATCAATTCTACTGCACATAAACTCTAAAATAGTAGTTTTCAAAGTGACTGATTTAAAATGGCCAGAGTCTGTGGATTTTGGTATGTTACAGGAGATAAGCACTACAACATGACTGATTTTAAGTTTTGGCTGAGTGGCTTGATCAGTGTTTACAGCACAGACAAAGTAAGACTTGGAATTTAATCACATATTTCAATGCAAAGAATTTATTTTCACCTATTCCTTGAAGACTCATTGTAATGGAAATTAGGAAAAACTCTTGCCTGGGAATATCTCAAGATAAACAGAAACAGTTGGCTGGGCTTCAAATCCCAAGGAATCAATTATCTCACCACAACCAGAAACACTATTGCCCCTTCCTGTTTAATCTCAGTGGATTTTTTAAATTGAAACTTTACTGTATTGTTTCTGGCTCTTTTTGTGCCTCACTTGTTACTTGGTAGTTTCATTTACAGAGCACAGCCATACTATTAGTATCAAAGAACTCTGTTGCTTGATTGCTGAAGTAAATTAGTTTACAATCAAAGCTAGACCATGACGCCTAATCTCAGTTAAAACCTTAGCTGAAATAAAAGGAATTTTACTTAATTAGAGCATATGTGTAGTGTAAAACCTATTTAATCAGCAGCTAGCAAATGAGGGATTTTGTTTTTAATGACATGACTGATTATTACAGTTTGTCAAGATTTTTGCTGTGACGTAGTAGGAGTTTATTGGCTAGAAGCTTGTTCCTCATTAAAAAACATTTTCATGATCCATGATTTTAAATGATATATGATTACCTTTCTGTTTATATTTGACTTAGTTTATGTGAGGGCCCATGCTGAGCATATATTTACTTTCTGGTGACAATATAATTATGTGCTATGCAGCAAATATTTAGAGTACAAGAAGAGCATGACAAATGACTAAGCAGTTAGTATTTCAGCATTTAGAATTATGTTTCTCCAGGCAACTATGTCAGAATGCATCTCGTTAAAATTTCAAAGGAAACCTCGTCAATGATCCGAACACTTACAATATCAGAAGAGAGAACTAGCATGAGGTGCTTGACCTTAATCAAGTTCTTAGTGTTTATTTGCTCTTTGAATGTAGAACCGCAGAATGAGTTTCTTAACAGAATATGTGTTTCCAGATATCAGACATCTTAATCTCCTTCAACAAGTATCAAAAGACATCACTTCATTGTATCAGGTGTTTGTACTTAGATGGAATAATATTTTTGTATTCGGGTAAGGACAGAAGAGAGCTCCTTTCTGTTTTCTCTATTAAAAACCTGAAGGTAATAGTGTCTTATAGCAGCTGCTTACTCATTAAAACAAGTTTCAGGAGCAAAATGCATTTAATTATGGATAAAGATTTAGTGACAGTCAGTAATGTTGCAGAATCACTGACATGTAGGTGCTTTTTTTCCCCTCAAGTATGGAGTTCCCTGTGCTCTGAATGTAGAATTCCTGATTTGCCTAAGCACTGTAATCAATACACAAAACATTTATTTATCTCTGCAATCTAACTGCAAGTGGTCATTAGCCAGGCAGATATTAAAGGTGTACAGATACCACGCTAGACTCCCTTTGTTTAACAAACCTAGGACAGGATGCTTGAATGAGTTAGTGTCAGGTTTTCTTGTTAATAACTTTGATTTTTTTATCACATAACACATTTTAATGTACTTTTAAACAGTAATACAATCATTTCCAATTGCTGGTTGAATGAAAGCAAGAATATGTTATCTGGTCTTCCACAAACATAGGCAAAAAAATCACTACTAATAGGAAAGCTGAAATAGCACTGATTTCATAGCTGTCTTTGAGGATGTACATCAAATAATGGCATACCTTTCAATGCTGTCATTTTTAACTAATGACTGGGAAAGACTTATTCTGGCAGTCTCACAGCAGCAGCCCTGAAGCTTTGTGATTCAGAAAGTAGTAAGAGAAATGTTTTAGTGCTTGTACCCTAAGCGTAAGGGACTCTTAGACATGCCTTTGTTGGCAAGCTAATATTCTGAATTATCTGGCTAGCTCACTAGAATGATTTTCTAGAAATAACTAGACAGACATTAGCATAAAGTGATGAACACAGTCATTTTAAGAAATATTCTTTTAATTACTGTTAGAACAGAACTTTCAAATCCAAAAGAAATAATTCACTTTCTTCTGCACACTGTTGCCTGTTAGAGACACATGAACTCACTTTATTATCTGATTCTCAAAATAAAATATGTTTTATTCATTAGATATGAGTATATTCCGGTGAAATTCAGTTCACTGGTAATATTTTGCTTTTTCCAGCCAAAACCTATATTTAACTGAGGAAAAGATAAAAGTGGTTCCTACAGGTTTCCAAAATACTGTGATGATTTTTGTATGTATTGCATAACAATAATATTGTACATAATTGTGTGTTGCTTATTTAGTAATGATAACACAAATGTGCAGTGCCTGTTTGTTAAATTTTACTGGTTATCTCTGCGTGTACTGGCAGTTCTAGAAGCTCTCCACTAGTGAAAGACTTAATTTTAGATTTGGAACATTTTTTGGTCATAATTAGAGCTATAACAGACCAGCAGCTATAGGACCGGGATGAAAAAGAGGATACTTCTCTCTTTCTCTGTGTCACAAAGTAACATGGACAAACGAGACAAGTACTGTTCGACCAGGGTAAAAAATAAAGGGGTTAGAGAGTATACTTCTAAGCATGCCATCTGTTCATTTTATACATTGATGTAATTAGCTTTTGTCTTTAGTTTTAATGTTTTTCTATAGTAAATTGATAGAGAAAATTATATACTTAGAAAGTGCAGGCATTGAAAATTCTTCAACATCTGAAATGAGAAAGCTGTATCAGGGACTGAAATGACCTTACGTTACCATCAGCTATTTTTAAGAGCAAAGTGAAATCCTGTCCATTTAACAAGTATTTCTCTTTTTTTGTCTAGTTCTGTTCTTGGCTGAAAGCATTAGAATAGTAGAAAATAATTGCATTTTACTTCATCACACAGCTTTTACAGCTATTCTGACTTCTGGTTTCCTCCCAGAAAGATTTTGGAAACCTACCCCAAGTGATGAGTAAAACAGGAGAATGACAGGACAGTTTTGACAGTCATTTTTGAGTTTTTGTTTGTTTGTTTGTTTGTTTTAAGAAGATTTTATCAGATATCTTCCTGTACTGATACAGAATTCTTTTATTCATTTCACATTTTATTTTTGATTCTCTCATGATGGCAGTTAAATAAACTTCTAATATCCCCACAATATAACTTTTTTTTCTTTAGAAAGCCTACCTGAACTTTTCTGAATGGCCCTTGAAAGAAACCTGTGCTTTTTTCAAAAAGAGAATTACAATAAAAACAAAAAATTGGAATAATAGCAATGAATTGTGTGTGTGTAGTAATTTAATACATATAAGTTGAATGTCAGTACAAACCGACTATTCAGAATAAATGTTCAGTATGTGATGATATATAAAACTACTTAACCTCACTGTAAGCAGCTTTTTGGATGCTTGATTCTCCCTTTACTAGCTACGGGATATAGAACCACACTGTGATGGTGGTAGCAGATGGGAAGCTAATTAATAATGTTTCTGTTTCATATGTTTTGGAATCACAAAATAGCTTAGGTTGCAAGTGATATGGTCCAAATATTCAAAGTAAGACTGACTTCGAAAGTTGGGTCAGGTTGCTCATGGTCATGGAGTTTGTGCTCAGAAACTTAATTTTCAAGCAAGTTATGCCATAACTGGATACTGCATGCCATTTTCCTTCTAAATTAGAGTCACATTTAGAGTCATTTCATCACATATGCTAGGAAAATGATTGTTGTAGTAATGTTTGAAATAAATATAGGTGTGTTCGCTGAAGACTTCCACAGTACTTCTTTCATTGTTATCTGCCTTCAAAATACTCATTCTTGATGCTTTTTCCTTTCCAGACATTTTTGTGTTATCTTCAGCAAAGCCTATGTTTTAGCCACAGTTTGCCTGGAGTCCGTCTTCTCTGAATCCATGCTGGAGTCCCCTTTCTAATCTGATTTCTCTCACCTGTACTTAATGACCCTCTTGTCTCCATTGGTATGTTTACCCCCAAACCTCAAAATCAGTGCAATTCTCTCAATCTCCCTGGGCTTCCTTCAGTGAAGTACATCTTGTGCCTCTTCTGGTGACACTCTCCTTGCTTGGTTTCCACAGCTCTGACCCATTCTCAATCACCTGAGCTCTCTCAAAACATTATGTATATATGACTCTCTTTCTGCCTAGTTTACTCATTATATTCCATGGGTCCCTGTCTCTGGTGCTTCTTTCCATAGTCACATCTGTAGACACAGAGTTAATTCCCTTCTGTTTGTGCATATTTTAGCAAATCTCTTCCTGGAGCTAATATATTTGACTACTAGCGCAAAACAAAAGCGTTTTCTTAAAATTTTCCCCATAAATCACCTCACTGCTATTTCCTCCACTTTACAGTAGCCAAACTTATTTCTGTGGTACTTAGATGTCTCCTTCTGAACTCTGGAAATTTATTTCACTCTACAGAAGATCTTCTCTTCCTTCCTGCAACTGGCATGAAACCCACATCATTTGTTTAGGTCCATTAGGATTAAGTAACCCCATCCCCAGAGCAATTGTACCTTTTTCGTGGCATGATATTTTGTTTGGGATGCAGTATTTTGAACCTAAGCACCAGCACTCACTAGCTAGTCACTCCCTCTGCTATATGATCTCATATTTTTTTTCCTACTATGCTCTTTTAGACTGTTTCAGTGATGCTTCTGAACTCAGTTTCTTACGTAAATATGACAACAGTATTTTATTGTTAATGTCAAAACAACAAAAAATAACAGTTCATGAAGAAAATGTTCAATTTTTAATAAAAAGTGTAAAAAGGAAAAAACATTTTAAGTGAATGTGAAACTGGCTGAGGAATGTTTCTTCATCTTTATTATGCAAAAAATGTTTTGTGTTACAGAGTTACTGTGAATTTCTTTTGTGGTTTTATTACTTCCTTCTAGAACTTGTCCCGCTAAAAAAAAGTTATTTCCTAAAAAAATTAAGACAGCACTAACCTACTCTTTTATTGAGAGCTCGGATTTATACTGCAGTCAGGACCACAGTATATTTTAAATTTCCATGTCTATTTTAGAGCAATATGATAGCACTTTTCATATAGAACATTTAATTTATATTTGAAGCTGTAGCAAGAAACCTGTGGTTCTGTGCTTTTACAACTCACGTTTTCTCAAAGTAGTCTTTCAACGTTGAACGTAATGCATTTTGTGGACGGTGGATTTGCCCTTATAATGAATGGAGCTAGGGACATCTAGTGGTTTAAATGAAAAAATACCGCCAATTCTTCTGCTGAAAGCTGTGTTTAGCAGTTATCAAAATAACATTAGCATTTTACAGAATATCCGTAATTTTCACTTGTTTTTTGAACGAGTGGTTTCAATCAATCACTTCTCACAATGGCTAAAAGGAGTGAATTTTTGGACAATTTTGCCAATTTGCAAACTGAATACTCAAGTAGGTGTTACCTTACAGGCAGTCTCAAAAGGGAGATGTATCCATGACATTTCTTCATTTTTATTTCTAATAGTACAATAAAAATCACTTCACAGAAGAGAAAATCGTGTGTCAGTAACTTATCAAAATTTGCCAGCTGCACACGCTTTCATATTGCAAGCGAACATGCCCTGCTTTTGCCTTAGCAGTGCTCACGTCCGTGCTCCTCACAGCCACATGAGGGCAGGTAGGATGATACAGGCCTGCCATGCACAGTGTTGTTTTTTCCCAGGTAATGACAGAATGGCTGCAAAAACTGGTTTCATAGTGTAACCATAGGAATAAAGTATCAATTTCCTGAAATGCTTCCAACGTCTGTTTTATTCAGTCATTAACAGTCATGATGCTGCAAGAATACCTATGCTGCCAGTTATTTTGTGGGGTGGTCAGTATCACTTTAACTGTAATGTGTACGCCGGTTCTTAAGAGTCATAAATAATGATTCCTCTAGATATATAACTGTGGATCGTAAGAGTTCAAAAACAATCTTAATGTGTTTGACCCTGCTGGAATTACAGTCTTCTCTGCCATCAATATCTAAAAAGTAGTTAAAGAGAAGTTGGAGGTACTCTCCTCGCAGGGATGCATGGTGACAGAACAGGAGGCAATGGGCACAAGTTGCTTCAGGACAAATTCTGTCTGGGTATTAGAAAAAAATCTTTACCATGAGAATAACTAAATGCTGGAATAGGTTGCCCAGAGAAGCGATAGGATTTTCTTTGCTGAAACTACTGAAGACTTATTTTGCCAGGGCTGTAGATAACCTAATCTAAGGAGATGTTCTCTAGAGGTCCTGTCCAGTACAGACTTTTCTGTGATTCTGTGGTTCTGCATCTCTAGATATCATTTTAAATTTATTTCCTGTTTTGGGCAGCAAACTGGACACAGTATCCAGGTGTGATCCAGGGAGGGCCAATGAAAGGGGAATACTGACTTTCCTCAGTTTATTGCCATGCTCCCACTTACACAGCCCAGTATGCTGTTAGCCTTCACATGGCTTCCAGGTAGCAGGGAGGCAATGAGGAACATGCTTTCCTCACAGAAATGCATCTTTATTTATAAGATATTTCCAACTATTTGAAGATGCTCAGATAAATACTTCCTTTTCGTATACATCTTGCCTACCTTTCAATTTTATTGTTGGCAGTATTGCTTTATTTCAAAAAAAATCTTAGTACATAAAAAACTACTTCTTGATCTACTGTTAACCAACAGTATATCTTTATCCAGGTTTTGCAAGTGATGAAATTTGGATCACAGCCTTCAGATGCTAGTTGTAATTCTGTGATTATGATTAACCTTAACTGACATCCAGAAATTGTCTCATCTGCATCGCTATAAATGTATCAAAGAACACTGGACCGTGTGGGGGGCTCTGACACAGCTTGCTCTGTTGGTATCAAAGGGGAGGGAAGGAAATAGTTGGTTTTCTTTGTTTCACTGGGATGAAAACTGGTCAATTAATCCCTGCCCTTTGCTTATTGTCCTTTTCCCAGTTTTGATGGCCAAGAAAATATTACTTGCCCTACAACTCTGTAGCACTGCCTTTACTGCAAAAAAATTTAAAAGCCCTTTTGAGAATTTAAAGATACTATCAACTCACTTTCTTGTATCTACCACTTGGAGATGCTCAAAGAAATGTAAGAGATATGATTTCTCTTTTGTAAGTCAAATGATCATTATCTCACATCCTTCCACTGTGAGATTTTCCTCCACTAGCAACAAATGTTCTAGAGAAAAATGGTAAATCTCTTCCTGTTTGCATTAACTTCTTGATTACAGCCTTAACCATGTTTGTTCAGCATCAGTCCTTTATTAGCAATCTTACTGTATTGCTGAAAATACTGGTGACTTCATGTTTATCAGCTGTATTTTGCCATTTCTTTGGGAATGGGTGGCTGGTAGCTTATGGCCTTACAACTTAAAAGTAGGTCTGTATCAAGACTGCTGGCAAGATCAGATGCTGAAGGTGGTTTCAGTAATATATTGACTTTTATATCCAATCAGAGAAGTTATGAAGAATGAAAAATACTGGTTGGTTACTCTTCCTCAACAGATGTGTTTCTTTATCATGTGATTACCGCATATGGTTGTTGCAGTAGATCCACATCAGTGCATAAAACTTGTCATCTCAAACAAACAAACAAAAGTTATGAACTGTCTGAAGTTTGATGGTGGCTGTGGTAACACAGTGGTCTGCACATTTTGAATGATCTGTGTGCTTCCAAAGTATTTGACAATTGCTGCCTGCTAAGTTTCATGGCTGAACAGCTTAGTGCTGATCCAGTTATAAACTGGACATGAGAGCATCTGGGCAGTCAGTACAAGGAGTTTTTGTGAACTTCAGTGTGATAACCAAAACTAAATCTGTTTTCCTGCAAATCTATCATCACCTGCAGAAATTTCATATGCTCTTCTTCATGTTTATTAGTTTTTAATGACCAATTTAGCCATGCATATTGACTGAATCATCTCATGTATTTATAATTCCTCAATTTCCTGGAAAGCTGCTCTGTCTCTATAAGGGCAACATCTTCTACCTTGCGATCCTAAACAACAGTAGCTCATTACTATTGAGAAATTAAAAGTTTTTATTAGCTCTTACAATCTTTTAGAAGTCTGGCTGTATGCCATTTGGCCTGGTGTATCAATACAATCAGTCAATTTTCTTAGATATTAGACTGAATATATTTCTTCTTTCATGTAACTTCTGAGTAGTTTTTAACTGATTATTTTAACTAACTATTTTAACCTTTGTGAAGACATTGCCTTCAAAAGCTCCTGTTGCCAGTGTTTTCTATAAAGTGCCCTCTTCGTTTTTGCACAATATTTATTTGAATTCCAGCTTTTGCTCTTCTAAATTTCCTCACCTTCGCGGTTGCTATATTCACAGTCTGAGGACTTTAATTTCTTCCTGATTTTCCAAAATTCTGCAGGGAGACAACTGATATAAGTCCAGAAAGAAAATCCAGGCCCTATGAACATCATTGTAATCAACTTGTTTATTCCTTGTCTTGTTTCTGCTTCTAGCCATTATAATTAGTTGTATCTTTGATAGCACCTATTGTCAGAAATGTTCTCACATCAACACTTCTATACTATGATCAAACCACCTCTTGACCTTTTCATCAAAATATGTTTTTAACAATTGAGTTTAAACTATGTTCTTTTATTGTAAGGTGTAGTTAGTTCTGACTTTGGTGTCAGTGATGTAGAAGGCTTAGAACAAAAAAAAGAAAGAAAGAAATGCTCCAAAAGGAGGGGTTTATTTCTTTAATTTTCATACAGATGGTACAACAGATGCCTCTTGTCAATAACTTCTAAACTTGTAATTCTGCTTTGAAATTTTCTACATATATAGATAAATATGCAAACAGCTTTGTAATTATTTGGCGCTACTTGAATTAGGGGAAGACACTGATCTACATAGGAAAGGTGAAAGCTGCTGTATGTTTATCAATTATTTTTGCTGCTACTTTACGTCTCACTGACTAATTTAGCAAAAATAGAGTCAACTTTCCTGAAACACCATTGGAAGGTTGAATACCATGCCAGAATATTCCAGGGACATTTTAAAAGCAGCCTGTCAAAGCATTCCTTAGAGCTTGAGAAAACAGAATGTTTTCCTTTCTTTGAACAGGTTCCCCACATTATGATTTTTGCCATCTGATGTGATGATGCAGCTCAGATTGGAGCTAGAAATTCCAAATATATTTTAATTTGCTAATTTTCATAAATGACTAGTTCTGGTAAATATAGTGCAATTTCGCACATACTGTAGGTTGGGTAAAACTTATTTAGTAAATCTGAATGGTTCCCTGTAGGCGTTGCAGTACCTGTGTTGGCAGGTGGAGCTTCCCACGTGTGTCCTTTCAGCTGGTGGAGCTGGGCACTCAACAGCAGAACAACCTGGGCGCCCGGCGGGGATCCACGTGCCATCTGCACTGCGGACCTGCAAGCCCCGCATGACCCTGCAGCCAGGGCGACAGCATACCCCCAATTCATAAGCAAAAATACTTTCACAACTCCATGAAGTTAAAATCCCAGTTGTTCAGCTTTTTCTAAGCCAAAATTCTAAAAAAAAGATTGTGCGTAAGCTTAGCTGTGAACACACAGGTAGTGCCACTGGACTTGAAGATAACATATAAGTTTAGAGCTAAGTGTCTTCATTTGTAAATCTCTGCAGGATCAGAACTAACTCATGTTAGTTCTTGGTATTTCTGTATCAGAGCAAATGGGAGTTGACAGAATAATCCAGAGAGCGTAGTGGTAAAGTCAAAGCTGTATGTTCAAAATTAAAAGATTGCCTGAACAACATTTCAAATGTAAACCAGCCAGACAGTCAGTAAATCTAACCAGATCTATAAGATTAAAAAAAAAATCAAAACAAAAATGCTACTATGCATATCAGTGTCACTCCAATATCTATGTTCTGTAGACTTTGTTTAGAAGTGTACGATCTGGATATGAAATGCTCCTATATGTTGTAGCAAACTCTGTCAAAAACATAGTGAAGGAAATCCGAGCCAAACAGATATTAAAAGATCTTTAAAACTGAAACAAGGAATCACTAACTTGAATTTGGGGTTGGAGAACTATAAAAGCATTAGGTGTTTTTTAACTGCAAAATTTACAAGTGGCAACATAAAATAAGCTTTATTATTTTACCAAGCTGATATCTTAGAAGACAGGTACTTTGGGACGGTGTAAATCAGTGCAAGTTGCTCGTAAACTGTGAGAAGAGTAAATTCCCATATTTACTAGAAATTTATTAGAAATTCTAGGTGCAGATATATAAACTAAGCTCTGCTTAGCATGTCTAGATACCAGATAATTTCCTACCTCTTTAACAGCCTTAATGAAGGTTATTGGTGCTTTTTCTAAAAGCCATCATTCTGAGAAAACCATGACAGTTCTGGGAACAACTTACTGACACTGTAAGATCCTTCCTAAAGATAGTGTTTCTGGGAATTGCCTTGCAGTATTGAAAGGTCTGCAGGAACCCAGTCATCTTTGACATGTCCGTTTTATAGACTGTTTTGTAGCCCAGTAGCATTAAGTCTATATGGGAACTATATATCTATCCACTGGCAGACAGATATTAGATAGATACAGATTAAATACACTCAATAATTACAGTAATCATATTAAGAAAAATTAACCAACTTCATTTGAAGATTTCTAGCTTTACAGTCAGATCTTTTTCTTAGTTTATTACGGAGCTGGCTTACAGGCAACTTATGGCAGAAATGGACCATGCTGATTCTGTGCTAAGACCGCAGAGCAGTTGCAGGCATTGAATCCCATCTCAGAGTTGGGCAGGTATCTTCTTTTGCTGAAGCTTTGGCTTCATGTTATTTGCAAGCTGTTCTTAGGCCAGAACTGTAAGTCATATGAAAATTTTCAGTACTACGAGGTCTCTTCTTATTTGACAATAAATTGGAGCTGTGCAGAGGGCAGCAGTGTTGTTTTGTGAAACATTAACATTTGTTTTCAGGTAAGAAATTCCAAAGTATGAAACTGTGCCTGAAGAACTTCTCACTTCCTTCTTGGGTGACCTTTGCAGAGTTCATTTCAATCCATTTATCATAACTTTAATTTGATATTATACAGACTAACATAAAAAAATTTCCAGAAAGAGATGAAAATATTGTCCTGATTTTTCATTTGTGTTTTTTGTTTCCTTTTTTTAATCAATTTTCTTTCCTTTCCCCAAAATAATGCTTTGGAAATGTTGCAAGTTTTGTATAAAGTATCTCAACTTTGAAAATTAAGTGATTCAATGAAAAAACATTCTTTGTAACTCTTCATTTGTAAGGCTTCTATTTGTTGTATATATTTTTCAAAAGTTGGCAACAACTACACTTTGTGCCAAATCTGTCTATGAAACTATCACAACTGCAAATAAAAATCTGGCAGTTGTGTGCACCTATGACTAGAATGACTACAAAGGGCATTGGTCTAATGGTATTAGGTATGCCTGCAGCTCTTCATGAACCTAACTTTCTTGGAAATCTGGCAAAACTGATTTACTTTTTTCTTTGACAGATAATATTTGCAGAGTTTTACAGACAACTGCTTTGATGTTATGCTAAGGATTAAAATAGGAAAAAAAATCAAGTACAATTTAAGCATCTAAACTTGTCGGAACAGATCTTCTCTTTCCTTTGAATTCCTAAGAAAGAAAAGTAGTGTTCGGTGTTGTCATAAAATTATCTACTAAAAGAAGATATTCCTTTATTTTTTTCCAAGAAGAATTATTGAAGTAAATTGGGAAGGTGCAGAATTTTATTATGCTATGCCAGCATCCCCTTTTTTAGGCCATGATAACATATGCACTCATTGTCTCTATATCTATTGTTTGAAAACACACTGCTTCTGAGAAAAAAAAAATATCTAGCACATAGATTACCATACAGGTAACTGAGGTAAATTCATTCTTTATAAAAATAAGCAGTGCCTAGACTATTGCACTTTCTTACTAGCATTATTAGTTAAGATCATTTTATATCAGAGATACTAAACCAAAAACTATGTTGCTGTATGATGTATATAAAAAACATGGATCATATCAGATTTGGGACACTGCTGACCAGTTACAGTTTATTCTTAATCTTACAAAGTGCATTTCTGATCTTCATGTTGCTGCCTGGTCACATTTTAAGTGCAGTTAATAATAATAAAAGTTGTTCTTGTAATGCAGCTTACATTCCACCTGTAACTGTTGAATCTTTTGAAAATGCTGTATGCTTGCAAATGATTTGCAAGCCAAAGCAACACAAAGTGTAATATTTTATTTACCGATCTTCTCCCCAGGTACCTTACTATATAGCACCAGTTTTTTATATGCAGTCACTTGTAATACTTTTATTAATTTTAGCAGACTTGTACCACTTAGAGTACTTCATGAACTACTTCAGTGTATTTGCAGAATGAAGGACATTAGGACATTATCACATTAGCTTGCGTATGTGATGATTTTTTGAATTAGCACAGCATTTTGCTTTGTATACATCTCCCAGCCCACCTCCTCTCTATCTTTGTTTTTTTTTTCAAAGGAAATGTTTAGTGAGATATTTTTCTTCTTTCAAAGAATCTTTTAAAGCCAGGGTGTCCTTGCTGTTAGAAGAAATAAGCATACCACAAAGAAAAATGACCTTAAAATGGAGGAAGAGCTTTTTGCATGGTGATATGTAAGGTTCAGAAAGTTAGAAACTTAATTTATTTTAGAAGATCACAGTGGTACATATAAGACTAAATACAGTAACATCTATACTATCTTTCATTAGTTTACACAGGTAGGATTATATGACTGGAGATACATTGGCTTATTGAATCCCTCCCTGTTTCCCAGCCACATGGATCCCCTTAACTAAAGGAAAAAATAACTGCTCCTGGGAAGCTCCTGTGTCTAAGTCTTCCTGGGAGAAACCCAGGGGTACGGGTAGGTGATACTCAAATCAGTACCCCAGATTCCTCAAGAGAGAGGAAGAAATTCATTCTCAGGGAGTGAGAGCCAGCAACACAGTGAGACTTAATTTACAGGTCTCTCTGACAACCTTGGTAAATCTAGGCCATAAAAAAAGAAAAATGTTAAAGTGAGACATTACAGGAAAACATATAAATAAGAGATAGGGAAAGGAAGAAACAAAACCAGGAGCACTTTATAGGTGAAGTGTTTGCTGTTTATTCAACTCTTACTCAGTGCTGCAGCAGTAGCAGACACTCAAATGAATCTCACAAGTACGTTGAATCTGCCACTACTCATATTATTTCTAATGGAGATGATCTGCAAGCAATTGTACTGAAAGTTGATCATCAAAGTCACCTGCTGACAGAGGGCCTTCTGGTCACTCCTGCGTTCAGCTCTGTAAATGACACTTTCCCTTGTGGATGCTGCAGGTGCAATGTGGTAATACACCCAAGCTATAGTTTCTAGGAAGGCTCATCCAGAAAAAATATTTTCTTCCCCATTCGGTTCAAAATGTTTGTATATTTTAAGAGCAAACATTTAATATAGCCAAATGTATCTGTATTTCTGTGACATATCATACTTATTACCTGCTCATGCAAAATTACAGACAAAACTTGCAACACATGAAATTTCAGTATTGTGTCCTTAGCAAGCATGATAACAGATAAATTTTTTCTGAAGCTTCTTTATGTACCATCATGCCACTTAGTTGGAAGCATTAGATATAGATACCCATGCTATTTATGGGAAGTGTTAGAGAAGAGAATGATAGCCAGGAGTAACAAAAATTGATTTTTTTTTTTTTTAACGTTTGCTGCTGTTCTCAGCAACAGCTTGTCATTTATATGTTATCATGTAAGAGGGCTTATAGCTCAGTGTATGAATTCACAGGAACTCCTTGTGCTGACATGCAATATATTTCGATAAAAAGTTGCAAATTTTCTTTTTCTTCAGAATGTTTTTGAAATAGTTCTGATTTATGTTGCTTTTGAATGGATGAGATGGATGACTAACTCTGACTTTTTGGAGAAAGTGGATTCTTAAAAAATTTGTATTATTTCTAGTTTAATGTCACGTGAGTTGCTTTTTCAAATTTTTTCTTCTGTACTGTATAAACAAGAGAAATGTTCAGAAATTTTCTGACCCAAGTTCTATCAAAAAATGCTGACTTATTATGAGTGAAATATTTCTTGGAAACACATTAATTTTGATACGCTGCTTTTGAAACATGATCTGTTTTCTAAAAGAAAGTTGCTTTGGAGCATGTGTGTGTGTTTGACAGGGAAACAAGGGTATGGGAGCCCACAGCCTTGACATAATCCCCCCATACTGAATGCTTTGGGGTTGGTGACTCCATAATTTTCTTTTTCTTAACCGATGACCTGTTCTAGGTGGAAGATACTGGGTGCAGAATTCAATGCCTAAGAGCCCTAGAAGCTCCTAGAAAGCTGCAAAATCTCAAGGAGAATTACTTTTCTGGCACACAGCCACGTAGTCCTTAGGCAGATAAGAGTCATCTTCTTGGTGTTTTTACTAATGACTTTGAGGATGCTTTGAGGAACTGGTTGTTAAAACTTTTCATGACACTTGAAGCAGCAGGCAGTGCAAATAATTGTTGTTCTCCTAAAGGTCTCTCCCACCTTTTCCTCTACTCTTTGCAGTAACTGTGTTAGTAATATGTATAATCCTATAAGGCCCAAATCTACGGGTACATTCAGGGAAGACTTTTTTTGCAGAGGAGGAAGTTTGTACAGATACACTGCTTAAAGGAAAGAGAAGGAATCTGTCCCACATTCAGGGTCAACAGAGCAATGGGTGGGAGGGATCTCTTTCAAAGAGAGGCTTTGTGTATTTGTTGTTGCAGTTTTAGAGCTGTTCAATAGACAGTGCAATGGAAAACACGTCCCAAATGTGCCTATAATTAGAAACAACCATCCTACCATGCTACCTGTTCAAATAGTGGATATCAAAGCTTTAAGCAATGTGGTATTGCTATTTTTATTTTTAATGCACATGCATTTGTAGGCCAAACTTCATTTTAGATACAGTGTCAGTTTTATGTATTTCTTGAACAGAAATGGGTTTAAAATGGAGATTTGTGTGTGTATTGAAAATCAATCTGATGTAAGGTTGATAGACTTTTGTAAAAGATATGACCTCTACTGGCTAACAGAAGAGGTTTAATGAAAAATCAAAAGGCTTCAAAATTTGTTTCTATTTCCTATTTAGAAAAAAAAAAAAAGTGGGATGTACAGATAGTGAAAGGAATACCCACTTGAAATAAAACAAAGAAAAAGTTGCTTATTAGAACTCCAGTAAACAAATAGAATCTAGTGTTTCACTCTCTTATATTTTAGCTGTACTGTATTATGCAAAGTAAAGCTAAAATCATTTTAAGTTCATATATAAATTTACATACATAAATAAACTTACAATGTGAAATAACAATACAAGGTAGACTGGACAATTCATGTATAAGAGCAGTTAAGAGCTACCTTGCAAATTGAATACAGTAGAGAATATGTTTAGCTTTGAAGTAGAGATGCAGCCTGAACTTTTGAAATTAAAAATGCAGCAGTCATACAGCTGGCCAAAAGCTGTGAAAAATAACGTTCAAAATGGGAAACTTGTTTGAATGTGTATTATATGATCCTATACTACTGGTACAGAGAAGTGGATTTTTTTCAGAAAACAGAGCAAGGTACTTGAGGTACTCTGATTTAAAAAAAGTTCTAATTATTAATTATTCCCATAAAATTAATAATCTTTGAATATGTATAAGTACAAGATAAGTTAACTTTGTGCACTCTAAGCAATCCAAATGAAATCATGAACAGAAAAAAATTTATTTATTGCACTGTACAGAACAATTTATAGTAGTTGAATGTACTACACTCAAGGAATAAAGACAGCACACAAAATATGTGGGCTTAATGCAGCATAAGAGTCATAAATATAAAAGATCACATGCTTATGCCAAGAATGCCAATATCATTCTGCCTACCCACCTACTTTGATAAATCTTATGAGGAGATAATCACAGATCATAATAACAGGAATTGTCTTCATCCATTTAAAAAGGCAGTAACAGTTGAGATGCAAATACCCAGGGAAAATATATTTTATGGCTAGGAAGGCACTAAAGACAAAAGCCACACAGAATAATCTTTCTTTCTTGCCTGTGTTATTTATTTTATTTTATAGCAGAAGTAAAAATCTTTATACCAAGAAAAGTGCTTTGCCTAGCACTATAAATGAATTGCACAACAGCAACCTTATTATGAAGTTTCAAGATTCAAAATTTGAGATTTTCTTTTCCCCTGTTGGTTTCTATAAGCACTTCATATAAATCAAATATGAACAGAGAGGCACAGAGGCTTTACGGATATCCTCCAACAAATACATGGGACTGTAGGATGGGGTCACAGGATAACTCAGATTGGCCGTGACTTCAGGAGGTCATCTACTCCAACTTCCTGCTCAAACCATATGTGGCAAACTTATCTTATAGCTCAAAATAAGAACAAATTAAGAGTTGGAAACATTTTTTCCTCTACTCTTCTTGCAGAAGAAGAAGACATCTCTTTCATCACCTGTAGAAAATGTTTCATTAGCATAATCAACGCTTAGCTATTAATAGCTATTTTGAGCTTTAATAATCCTTATCCATAAATAGCAAGGTATATGAACCTCAGACAATCCGTGCTTAGAACTGAAGTTTACATTCACAGATCTCATTTGTGCTTTGCTATTTCAGTTTTAATTGATGAGAATATGCTGAAATTATGGTATTCCTCTACTCAAGCTTAAAAAAAAAAAGAATCAGTCTTCTCATACAATACTTCCATTGTTTTCTCTCTCTCTTATTAATCATTTTATGTAAAAAGGACTATATTCAGCCTAAGGAATATATTTATGAATACAGAATAAGCATTTTGACAAATTAAATAAAGGAAAAATTCTTAACCACTGGTACACAGATTTCTTTCTTTATAGACAGAGAAATTTTTCAAAGAATTTCTCAGGAGTGAAACTACAAGGAGCAACACTTTTTACTGAATGGAAAAAAGTAGGTCCATATTGCTAAGTGACTCTTTCCTTTTCACAGTCTGCATCACTTATTGTGTTCAGTGCTACTAATGCAACTGGTAGTAACTGAATCACAAAACCATATGCTGTTAAAAATGAAGGATTTTGTTTATTAGAAGTATATTTATTTATACTGTTCCACATTAAAATCAGTAACTTTATTGATGAGGATATTTCTGCATGTCTAAGAATTATATGAATTTTTGGAAGTCATATAATTCTTCTTCCCCTATTCTTTCAGCATTAATCTTTTTCTCCCTGGATTATTCTCACTATTTCAGTAACTTTCAACAATTTTTTTTCCCCTTCCCCAAAGATACTTTTATTTGCCTATCTCCCGTTTAAATTTTGCAAATCTGTTAATAAGTAAGCAGCTTAGCTAGTGTGGAATACATGTGATACAACCAAGCAAGGAACAAACATATGATGACTGGATGCACTGAATTTTTTTATTGCTGTTGGGCTTTTGGGGAAAAGGAAATTAGGGTTTTTTTTGTTTTTTTGACAAGGCCCCTCTTGTTAGTTCATTCTCTGCTTCTCTCCTTTCCCCCGTCCAACTGAAGTCACAGGCTCAGGACAGGCCCCTGGTGATTCCTGTTTTTCTTCTGGCTGGGAAACAGCCTGTATGCCACTGAAGTGTCACTTGTCTACTTTTCTGTTTTTTTTCTTATCTTTTTGTATACTATTCAGTGTAAATGTAGAGCTAATGCACTTCATTTCCATTCTCCTAAATTTTTACAATGAGGTTGAACCACTGCTTAGTATGAAGAATTATCAAAAGAAAAAATGGGTGGGTTTCCTGTGAGCTTTGGAACATTCAGAATTCCAAATCTTCAACTCATATTACTTTTATATAAATATTATTTCTCTGGAGGAAGTCATACAACCCTTTACTGTACCAGTGTTTGTAAAGGTAGTGTTTTTAAGTATTAATCCCTTTTGCGTGCAAGTGTCATGTATTGCTCTCTATTGTTCTTTGGTTGAGGCTGAAGGATACCTTAGTTTAAGAACAGTTAACCCTTTTATTGGTTGACAGAGGTAATGCCCAAAGAAATAGGTTTATTGAGACAAGAGCACTAAATATAGAAGGCTTTTGAATTTGTCTGAATAACAAAGCAGAATAATGCTAAGGGTAGGGAAATCAAAAATATCGAATATTGGGAGAAAGCATTCATTGGTGTTTTAGTCATAAAACGGAACATTCCAGTCTTAACTGAATGAGTATCTTCATTTACCTTCTTATGAGCTATACCATCAAAATGACATTTCAGTGGATCCTGAAAAACTGAGGTACGTTAAACCTGATTTTTCAAAATCCTTTCCTGTGATGCAAATGCTTTCACTCTGATTCCTAAAAATTTTTAACGCTCTGTCTCCTAATACACTGCTACAATAGCATTAATCTTCATAAAGGTATTATTCAGTGCAAATAATTTCTTTTTCACTTTTGGTCCACATATGAAATTTAAGCACCATTTGACACTGTGTGGTTCTGTTCTTCTGAAAAGCTGAAGTTCTAATTAGAAGATAAATCCCTTAGGCTACTTTGCTAGGTTACTCACTCATGAGATTTTCATTTTTGTCTTAGAGGTTCTTTCATTCTGTTATTACTTTTACCACAATATTTCAGCAACATAATTACCAGTTCTTTTCAATACTCAAGACATTTTTTTCCGAAGAAATCACAAGATGAATAATTAATGTGCATAATATTTCGCAGGAAAAAAACAGTAATACAGAATGAGGAAAAAGTAGTGGAACTGGGGCATAACCCTTTCTATCTTCTGCATAGCAGAAATTCAAAGTCAGCTTTTTCTTAATTCATACTAACGTAATGTACACTCTAAATTTATATTTGAGAGAATTGGGTAGGTGTTGCATGTTAGGCAGAAAGAACAACTTGTTCTGTTATCATGCAAATTGAATTTTGCTTTTTGTAAAAATGCTTCAAAACCAGATTTTATCTGCCTTTCTCAGCCTTGATAAGAAAAAAATACACCCACTCTCTGCTAAACTTTTCCCTAGAATTTTATGATATTTACCCCCACACACATACTCCCCCTTTTCTAATGCATTGTCTGTGTTTTGCACTTTGTGGCAAAAATATCTTTGCCTGGCAATGAACTCTATATAGTTGGATAGCAACACTGAGCAGTGGAAGATTTTAAGGTTGTACCTAATATTTATTTAAGGAAAATTATACAGGAATTACAATGTATTGTACAGGAATACATTTAGAACTATCAGTAGTGCTAAATGAAACGATACTCCTACTGTATCAGTTTTCCTGGTATTTTAACTTCCAAATGCACTATTGTAGAAATGAAATGAAGCTTTTTCATCTGATAAGTACATTTAATGTAGTTTGACTTCCAAACTGGAGCTCAGAACTGGAGCTAGTCAGAACAACTTTGAAAGTACGTTGTTAGTGGTATATTTTTTCCCTGAAAGTAACAATATATGACATTTTGGTAAAATTAACATTTGGAGAGAAAAGAATTGGAAAAATAGACCTGATGATGCCAAATGTGCCAGTTTTACCTATGAAATATGACACAAAATGTAGAATGTCTAAGTGGGAAAATGAACCAGAGTGTCTTGAAGGCAGAACTGAAGACTGTAGAAGACATGGGGCTGATTTCGGTGTACCAGCAGGTCGGAGCGGGGAGCGGCTATGCCCACACACGTGCACTATGCCCTGCAGCAGAACTTGCTCTGAGAGTGCCGAGGATACCTTACCCACTGTACTTACAACTCTTTTGTTAAAATCCGCTTCGCATCTGGCTGGTTCAGAGCACACGAGCGGTGGGCTTAGGTCAGGCTCCAAAAGACTGTCAAAATATAGGATCCTTCTTTCGAAGGAACAGAGACATGTATTATTATTCAGGCTTAAAAAAAAAAGCAAATTATTTATTTTGTTTTTTTTCAATGAGTGTCATGTTGGTAGTTTCGATGTTTTCAGAATTGGAATTTTGAGTTTCACAGTTGCATCGTGCTGAGAACAAATGAAATGAAGAGCTAGTTGAGAGCTTATGGTGAAGAGCGAGTTGAGAGCTTATGGGTAAGGACTAAAGGGCAGGCTAGCATGGGTGACACTGTTGTGGGTGTTTACTACAGGCCACCTGATCAGGAAGAGGAAGTCGATGAGGCCTTCTACAGACAGCTGGAAGTAGCCTCACGATCCCAGGCCCTGGTTCTCATGGGGGACTTCAACCACCCTGATATCTGCTGGAAAGACAACACAGCTAGGCACAAACAGTCCTGGAGGTTCCTGCAGAGCATTGGTGACAACTTCTTGACACAGGTGGTGGAGGAGCCAACAAGGAGAGGTGTGCTGCTGGACCTCGTACTAACAAACAAAGAAGGACTGGTGGAAGATGTGAAGGTTGGGGGCAGCCTTGGCTGCAGTGACCATGAGATGGTGGAGTTCAGGATCCTGCGAGGAAGGGGCAGGGCACTAAGTAGGATCGCAACCCTGGACTTCAGGAGAACAAACTTTGGCCTCTTCAGGGGCCTACTTGGAGGAATCCCATGGGTGAGGGCCCTAGAAGGAAGGGGGGGTCCAAGAGAGCTGGTTAATATTCAAACATCACTTCCTCCAGGCTCAAGAGCGGTGCATCCCTATGAGTAGGAAGTCAAGCAAAGGAGGCAGGAGACCTGCATGGATGAGCAAGGAGCTCCTGGCAAAACTCAAGCAGAAGAAGGAAGTATACAGAAAGTGGAAAGGGGGACAGGCCACTTGGGAGGAATATAGGAACGTTGTCAGAGTATGCAGGGATGCGACGAGGAAGGCTAAGGCCCATTTGGAACTAAATCTGGCAAGAGTTGTCAAGAACAACAAGAAGGGCTTCTTCAAATACATCAGTAGCAAGAGGAAGACTAGGGAAAATGTGGGGCCTTTGCTGAATGGGGTGGGTGCCCTGGTGACGAAGGATGCAGAGAAGGCAGAGTTACTGAATGCTGCCTTTGCTTCAGTCTTTACTGCTCAGGCCAGCCCTCAGGAACCGCAGACCCTGGAGGCAA
This sequence comes from Apteryx mantelli, assembly GCF_036417845.1. Lineage (NCBI taxonomy): Eukaryota > Metazoa > Chordata > Aves > Apterygiformes > Apterygidae > Apteryx > Apteryx mantelli. The sequence goes on along the minus strand of NC_090020.1, from coordinate 26,508,960 downwards.
GAGAGAAAGTCTGGAGGAAGGAAGACTTTCCCTTGGTGGAGGAGGAGTGGGTTAGAGATCATTTAAGCAAACTTGACACCCACAGATCCATGGGCCCTGATGGGATGCACCCATGAGTGCTGAGGGAGCTGGCGGATGTCATTGCTAAGCCCCTGTCAATCATCTTTGAAAGGTCGTGGAGAACAGGAGAGGTGCCTGAAGACTGGAAGAAAGCCAGTGTCACCGCAGTCTTCAAAAAGGGCAAGAAGGAGGACCCAGGGAACTACGGGCCAGTCAGCCTCACCTGCATCTCTGGAAAGGTGATGGAGCAGCTCATCCTGGAGGCCACCTCCAAGCATGTGGAGGACAAGAAGGTGATCAGGAGTAGTGAGCATGGCTTCACCAAGGGGAAATCATGCCTAACCAATCTGATAGCCTTCTATGATGGAATGACTGCCTGGGTAGATGAGGGGAGAGCAGTGGATGTTGTCTCCCTTGACTTCAGCAAGGCTTTTGACACTGTCTCCCATAACATCCTCATAGACAAGCTCAGGAAGTGCAGGACAGGTGAGCAGACAGTGAAGTGGATTGAGAACTGGCTGAATGGCAGAGCTCAGAGGGTTGTGATCAGCGGTGCAGAGTCCATTTGGAGGCCTGTAGCTAGCGGTGTCCCCCAGGGGTCAGTCCTGGGTCCAGTCTTGTTCAACTTCTTCATCAGTGACCTGGATGAAGGCACAGAGTGCACCCTCAGCAAGTTTGCCGACGATACAAAACTGGGAGGAGTGGCGGGTACACCAGAGGGCTGTGCTGCCATTCAGAGAGACCTGGAGAGGCTGGAGAGGTGGGCGGAGAGGAACCTCATGAGGTTCAACAAAGGCAAGTGCAGGGTCCTGCACCTGGGGAGGAATAACCCCATGCACCAGTACAGGTTGGGGATTGACCTGCTGGAAAGCAGCTCTGCAGAGAAGGACCTGGGAGTGCTGGTGGACACCAAGTTAAGCACGAGGCAGCAATGTGCCCCTGTGGCCAAGAAGGCCAATGGTATGCTGGGGTGCATCAGGAAGAGTGTTGCCAGCAGGTCGAGGGAGGTGATCCTCCCCCCTCTACTCAGCCCTGGTGAGGCCGCATCTGGAGTACTGCGTCCAGTTCTGGGCTCCCCAGTACAAGAGGGACGTGGCACTACTGGAGCAAGTCCAGCGAAGGGCTACTAGGATGATTAGGGGACTGGAGCATCTCTCTTATGAGGAAAGGCTGAGAGAGCTGGGCCTGTTTAGCCTGGAGAAGAAAAGGCTGAGAGGAGATCTTATCAACGTGTACAAGTATCTGAAGGGAGGGTGTCAAGAGGATGGGACCAGACTCTTTTCAGTGGTGCCGAGCGACAGGACACGAGGCAACGGGCACAAAATGAAACACAGACGCTTCCATCTGAACATGAGGAAAAACTTCCTCACTGTGAGGGTGACAGAGCACTGGCACAGGTTGCCCAGAGAGGTTGTGGAGTCTCCTTCTCTGGAGGTATTCAAAACGTGCCTGGATGCAATCCTGTGCAATGTGCTCTAGGTGACCCTGCTTGAGCAGGGGGGTTGGACTAGATGATCTCCAGAGGTCCCTTCCAACCTCAGCGATTCTGTGATTCTGTGGTTCTGTGAAATTTCTGTATAGCTCTTTATAGCTCTATATAGCTCTTTCTGTATAGCTGGGTCTGTTGAACCACTAGATACTATCACATCACCCTGAATAGAGGGTGATATAACGGTATCATCATATGATACACTTCATGAAAATCACTATGTGTTGCCCAGCTGTATTAATAATGCTCTAAGGTTATTGCCACTTCCCTCACTTGCACACAGGGCTCTTTCTAGTTCTAGCCCTTTAGTCTGGGTGGCCTTTGTTGTGTCACAAGCTCTTTAAAGTTCATTGGAAAAAATAAATCACCCAGAGTTTGATCTAAGAAACAAACTGAAAAACCCAAATGTGCAAGCATTAGTTTACAGTACCACACACTTCTTTGATTTTAACATTTAAGGAAAAATAGATATTTCTGTGAAGACTCTTAGGCTTGAACATTTCTTTAAATAAACAGATAAATAGTTTAATATAAAGAATATATACTGCTGTCTTCACCATATTTCTCAATACAGTGAGGAAACTATATGGCACAGCTGATGTTCAAATAACTATTTTGCTTATATCTGGTTTGATCTTCTTTAATAAATGTGCCTATTGGATAGTAAAAAAAAAAGCCTAAAATAACCTAAGGTAAATCTGGGTAAAAATTTACTGCTGAACAACATATTTCATGAGCACATAGAGACAGATATTTACCCCATGCTGTTAACCCTTTAAAGAGAAAGATACAATTATTTTCTTGTTTCAGTCATCACAGAACTCACTTTTTTCAGTGTGTTCAAACTCTATGCTGCTTAAGTGCAAAACAGAGAAGTTGCATCAGTGTATCTTGAGAGTGGGCCTGGGTGAATATGTGTATTATTGGCAGGTTTATGCAAGTATTTTTTTCATTATTTAACTTGTATGGGATTCTTTTTGTGCCATAGTGTTTGTATACATGAATGTATACAGATCCTGAATTCCTGTAAAATTAGTTTTAGAATTGGTTACATATGAACTAGCTAATACGTAACTGAACAAAAACCTGTGAGTATAACAGAGCCATTGTTTGATACCAGCTAGCTAGGGTGGCCAAACAGTACATCCTTATTGTACGATGTAGTAGTATATGTTACATTTTCTTTAGAAACTATATTCTCAGTTTTCTTCATTTCTCCCCACCCCATTGTTCTTACTGATGTTGAACCGAATGCTCAGTTCAGAGATGTTAGAGGGACTGATACAACATGCACACAATTTTTATATATCATGTAAAGACTGTAAAAAAACAGGAATTACTGCTCTCTTCAGCGCATATTTATCTTAACTAGATAATACTTTTCAGAGTACCTTGATACTGACTTGCTAAAACATGAGCCTTCTTTCTGTGTTTCTCGAGGATCAGTATTTGTTTGCTCTTTTTTGTATTGGTCTTTTTTTATTGGTGTACAGTGTAATTAATATTGATATTTGTAATATGAAGTAACTAAGATCTAGCTTAAATTTTATTTATGCATACCCTATTTTATTCTCTTTTCTCCTGATGGAGCTTCTGAAATATTTTTTTTCCTCCTTTACTTCTTTCACATCTGGTGGGTTTTCATTGAACATAATATGCTTGAAATCTGCAATATTTGCATTGCTTCAACTCAGCCTGATCTATTTTCTTGTAAGGTTTTTACCAGAAAGTAGGACAAAAGACATGAAACAAAGAATATGCAGAAAAAGAAGAGCAAATCACTAAGAGAGTGCAAGAAATAATAAGAAAAAGATGCCTAGTTACTGAGTTCATGATATTTGAATATAATCCATTGCAAGCAGTGTACCATGGCTATTTCAAACTTCTTTTATGAGAATGCTCACTCCACTGAATACAAAAAAATTATGATGAGTGACCGGCTATATGGCTATGTATAAGTAACATCTAGCAGGAAAATCAAGACCAATGTTTCCTTTTATGCTTGGTGAATTAAACTCTTGGTTTTGTAGCTCAGTAAAGGGCTGATATTTCTAAAATTCCAAAATGTCAGAACAGCCGCGAGGGGTATATTGTCAGTTTTTGCTCAAAATGGCAGTTATAATGTATACTTCATGTCATATATTTTAATGCCCAAATACATTCCGTCTTTGAAATCAATGAGAGGGAATGCAACCATCAGTGTATGTACATATATAAAATAAAAATAGTTTTAGCTGGCCTTGTCTGTTTTACCAGTCAATGTCATTTCTCTTCCTTTTCTATATGATATCAACACCTTCCCAAAATGAGGTAATTGCAAAGTATCAGGTAGTTTGTGCATGCCTTTGATCATAAGGTGTAGCCTCGTGCCCTGGCCCCTGCACGCATGTGACACAGTTTATGCCACAAATGTCTTCTCCGCACTCTCCACTCTTGTGTGTGCTTCACATACTGACAGGAGCCATATGCTGTCCTGGGTACAGGAACTTTGTGATGTTCACAAGAGCTGCCATCATAAAGTTTCTAGGTATCTGATTGCAATCCTATGAAATCTCTGATGAAACAATAAGAGAGCATGGTATTGATGGTGTCTGGTCTTCCACAGGCCTACATCCATTTTCATCAGCTGAGGTTCTGGATCACTATATCTTCAGGAACTCTCACCACTGTAATATCGTTCATTTGAATTTATCTTGTTCTGCCAATAATTAGGCTGGCAACTGTGCACCAATAATGTCATCTCGCCACGCTTGTGCAAAGTCCCCTATAGCTTTATAAATGAAGTCCCACAGTAAACTCCTGAGGCATAGGAGTACTTTGTTTTTTGAGACTGCTGATCAGGGAGATGTTATCTTTGGAAATGCTGCTGTTAGAAAACAACAACAAACAAAACAAACTTCCTATTGAATGCAATAGGAAGTAAACAAATGAAGCCAAATAGGAAAATAATATAATTCTACAGAAATATCATTTATTTATAATATCGACCTATAGAATATGCTTTAATGGGGATTCTAAAGCCTTCTGTAACTTACATTCTACAAGAATGCCTTTGTATTAAAACCCTTGGGGAAGTAGAAGTGAATTTGTATTTTTATTTCTATTTTTGATTTAAAATAATTATTGGAAGTAGTAGATATTGAATTCAGTAGACTGAATTGCTAATAACCCTGGATGATGTGCTATACCTTCTTTTTAAATGAAAAAGAAATAAGCTCTAACAGAATTACTAAGATGTATTTTAAAGTCATAAGTTGGATTGACTTGTATGTGAGTTAAAATGTCAAAGTAATATTAAAACATCTTTTTTTAATTAAATTTTTGAAACTTCTTCTACCTGTTTGATCTCTCAGACCACTAGATGTCATTGTAGTTGAATCCTAGGTCCAGTTTTTATTAACTCTGTGCTGCCTTCAACCACTTGATGGCAGCTTTCAATTGTTTTCAAATACAGGTCTTTCTAATAAGCTGATTTTCACAAAACAGATTATTTTAATGATTCATTTAATGCTACAGTGTCTCTTAGAGTAGAAACCTATCTTCCGTTTTCAGACAAAAGCTAATATGAATGTCTGAATTTTAGATTTTTAATGAAGTCTGGAAAGATAATACTCAGAAGAGGACCGAAAAGACGTACATTTCAGTAGTTATATAATAGTCTTATTTGAGCTGAGGTTTCTTGTGGTGCAGTTTCTATAAAGGTTAAGGCTGTTGTAATCTAAAGAGCGCTTTGAATCTCATTGGAGAAATTTCAGGCAGCATACTGGGCTTAGTATGGTATTGAAAAGCTCCTGTGTACTTGCTGATTTTGCATTTGCCTGGGACAATAAGTGTAATAAAACTTATTTTAATATTAGGACAGATAAGAATGTATACCTTCTTTTATATGTATGGCCTTTTCAGCATCACAAGTATTTGATAGAGCATTAAGAAGTTGGATAAAGCAGTGAGCATTTTGATTTTGTTGAAGGCTGGGGGGCCTTCTGGCTTGTTTTCCCTCCCTTGTAACCTTTCTCCTCACTCCCCCCGGCTCGCGGTCGCCCTGCTCCAGGCTGGCACCGCGGAGTCGGCGGGAGCGAGACTTGGCAGCCTTCCCTCCCATGGCCCCTGCCAGCCCCCAGCTCCTAGGGGACCATTTCGGCTGAGCCGCTGGGGCAGGTGTGCCCACGATGCCAAACCCAAGTCACCTGCAACGAAAGCGAGTTGACATCCTTGGCGCTTGTGAGGAAAGCCCATCTGTGCTGCAGGCAGCGAGAGGCCACGCAAACTCCTCCCTCCGGCGCTGGGGAGGTATTTTCTTCCCTCGCCCCGATTTCACTGCTAAACCATGCAGCCTTCTGCTGCAGTCCTGTGTGTTTTGTTTTAGATCAGACCTCTGCCGGGCTAGGTGGAGATTTGCTAGGTCGCACAAGGGATCCTTCCAGGGTGTCTTGCTATGCAGTAGGTGCTTCGCAGATGCTTCTGCCTTCCCTAAATCAGAGGCTGATGACTGCTGGGCTCCTCTGGGTGATCTGCAAGTGCAGGCCAGTACGATAGCCGCGGTGTGCACCAGGGCTGGCACACTGCTGGCGTCTTGGAGTCCAGCGCTTCTGTGAAGTTACTTTTGTTGTGGCCTGCTGTTAAAAATTAATTTTATTTGTTGTTGATCAGAGCAATTCTAAAACCCACTGGGGAAGGGGAAGATGGTGCTGAGGTCTTTGCAAAGCTTTTAACAAGTCCCATGGGCTGCTGTGCTAAATTCGGTCTAGCTTTTATAAATTAAAATTCACAGAATCTATTGACTTACTCAAGTGAGTCCTGTATTTACTTCATTTACCTGCCCAGTAAGGGGGTAAAGACCCCTTCATCAAAGGAAAGGAGTCTGACTTATCACTTGAATTCATATGTACGTCAATGTAATTGTACTTTTATTGGCCTCTAAAATATTAATAAATTTTATCTCAGTTGTGAAATTCACCTGCTTGTGAAGTTCATGCTATTACCTGCAAAAGGTGGGTGCTGGTTCTAAACAGGTAATAGTGTAAAGAGTGTCACCTGCAGTTTGCTTTTCAGATACTTTTCTTACATACACAAGGAATTAATGGACCTAGAGATTAAAAGTCTATCTTACAGACTGCCAGAGATCCTTATAGGTCGGTATTTTGTTAGCTTTATACATGTGAGTACCAGTAAGCCCAAAACCCTTGATGTTTTGTAGCTGGCATCGTTGTGTTAAATGTCTTCAGGTCCACCTGAGTATACCATGTATGTAACTAGTCAGGCTTCCAGACTTCAAAACTAATTGGAAAAAAAACACCTTGTCTTTCTCTATTGACTTCAAGTCTAGTATAAAAGTTTGGTGGCTGATTTCCTGCCTTTGAAAAACAAAAACAAGCAACTCCAACCAAAAACTCCAACTCCTTTCTGTCACTAAGATATGCTTCAGTCAGTGATCATGCCCCTGGTTCTGGAAACCGAGGCAGACTGATTGACACCTTGACTTCCTTTGCCTAAAAATGAAATGAAAGTGTGAATTACTCTGCAATGATTCAAGTGTTATATCTTGAACATGCAGAAGGATGCAGTTAGCCTTAGTTCTTGACAAGACACATCAGTATGCTTGATGGGAATCCGTCAAGAACTTTTCTCTATGTTTGAACAGACATGTTTTGGAAATCTGAGGAGTATCTTTAATACTAGAGGAATATTATGAAATTTCAGTGGAATGTTTTCAGGGCAAAAAAGTTTCAGTAAACCAACTATCTTAATCAATGTATAGGTAAAACAAGACTGAATCAGCAATTCAGTCACTGATTGTGATAGTCACAGTGACAAAACTGTAGTGACATAATCCACCAATACATATGTACCATCTTTGTGTTTATATTTTCAAATCATTGGGCAAAACTTAGTTAATCCAGTTTCATGTTAAATCTAAGGAGATTTATTTTATTTTAGACTGTCCGTTGTCTTTATTATGAAGCACTTGGTACTAAGACCTGGTAATTTCTTTTGTGGAGAGAAGGACTGCTGAGCTCCTCTTTCTCTTTCTACTTCTCCACCACCTGCCCCTGGCAACCCCAGCTCTTGCTTCTGCCCCTCCACCTTGATCCATCTGCAGTAATGGTCACAGGTAGTGTTACACTCAGCAGTCACAAAGAATTATGTTACTGAATCTTCTTTTTTCTTGTTCTCCTGCTCCTCCTGGTTGTATCACTGCAGCACCCAAAAGCCCCTTCCCCTTGTGGTAGGTGCTTTATGCAACAAAGAGCCTTTGCTCCAAAGGCCAAGGTCTTGCTATTTATTTCTGTGACGTTATCAAGCTGTCTTTAGAGTGGCAGCAGCTCTCAATAACTATCACTATCTGCACTTCTTTCTACTGCTGATGACTCTTTTGGACAGGTAATTTAAACCTGATTTTTTTTTCCTTCCCCTATTTCTAAAAAGGTTGTTTATACCCAGTAACTGTCTACATTTGGTTCACTATACATTTTAGAAGAATTAGAATTTAGAATTTTCCCTTTTTTTGAAGATTGATGAAATGTTACTGGAAAAATTGCTGAGTTTCCTAATAAACTCAGAAGGGGCCAGAATTTTACCTGTTCTGCTTTATTTTTATCATCTAGTGAATGAACTGTTAACCTCAATAGAAAAACAATGTTTCTGTTGTGAGAGAGCTTTTCATGAGTGACTTGAGTTTACTCCATATTTGAGATGCCTGTTCAGTGCTATACAAAAGGATTTTCTTGCAAGTAATCTGGAACTATTCTGCTGTAAAGAGAAATACAGAGGTAAAATGCAAAGGAAAAATAACAGCTATATTTAAAATATAGGATTTTAAAAGATGGAATTAGCCTTCTAGCCTCCCTGATATCTCCCTCTTTCTAAGAGTTTTAACCTGTGCATAGCAAATTTCTACCTGAAGGATGTAATGCATACTCATACTGTTTTGCATCAGGAAACCTTTGGGTAAATTGATTTCCCATCCACTGCAATGCAGGACTAGCAAACATAAGAATTGTTAACACAATGTGACAAGGGAAAGGATGAATCATAAGAAATTTATAAATAAAAAACAACACTTCAGTTTTAATTAAGACCAGTGAATTAAGAGCTCTTGGGGGACAGGGGGAAGGGAAAAGGAAAGAATTCTGGGTCAACCCATTGTGCATGTAAAGATGTTTAAGGGTCAAAGAAATACCTTTGTTTTAGTAACCTCTTTTGTGTAGTCCCTGTTTTCACTTATTATCATGCTGTTTGATGTGCCCCCCCACAGGACTGCAGCAAATCGGTGTCTTTGTGAGCACATTATGTTGCTGTACTGAAATATACTGTAGAAAGCCGAGGCGGTAAGGAGCTTTCAGGTAGCCTTCACTGTTCTGCCATGTTCTCATGCACTTATGCCTAACAAGACACCCTGATGCAGCCCTTCAAATCTGATTTTATCATGTTCAAATACGTTTGCTGTTATATCCTTAAAATATTTCGTCATGTTGATCGTCAAGTCTCTTGTGGGAGTTATAACTGACAGGTGCTGCCATATTAAAACAAACAAAAAAGGTTTCCACCAAACAAGTAGGACACTCAAATACAGATCTACCAGATTGTCAACAGTATCTGTGATTTATAAAGATCCAACTATTGCTGCAATGCAAGTTGTCTGTGAATGATTACTTACTGTTATCTGGTGCCTTTCAAAGGTAGAAGTTTGTGATCATTAGATGCAAACTAATAACTGAGAAACTAGGGAATTATGTTTCTTTTTAAAATATGCGGGGGGAAAGTATATCATTTGCATTAGTCTTTCATGTCTAATGTGACTTAAACAGTAAGTGACAGCATGATATTTTTTTTTAAAAAAAGCCATGCTTGGAAAACAATTACATTTTATATATTCAAGTAGGATGTAGTCCATATGATAGAAAGTCTTTTTAAAGAGTAGAAGATTGAAACATTTCACTTAAATAAGTTTGAATATCTTGCTAGTGAAGCCTATTTAATACATTTGCAGGGTTCCTCTGTGTAATGACTGGTATTTGGTTATAGATACAATGAAAGCATCTTTACACAAAATCTGGATGAACAAAGTCATAGAAGACTTAAACGTCTAAGCTCATTAAGAGGCTGATTCAGCATATGCCTGTTTATACCAGTGGGTATTTTTTCCTTGTTGAAATCAAAAGGATTACCTGTAGGTTAAATAACTGTGTTAGTGATGCTGCTTTATGATAACGTCTGTCGCTTACTAAAGGACTAGGTGTGTCAGTGCTCAAGGTCAGAAGGCACAAGAGAAAAACACAATCCTTATTCCAAAGAGCTTATAGTCTAAAAAGTAAGGCCTGGCTTTAGTGAACCTTACAGTTCTGTAATGAACTGCCTTGAACTTTTTTTTTTTCTTTTCTTTTCTTTTTTTAACATGATTGTCTTGCAGGTATTGACTCTCTGTAGGGAATATATCCATTTTAGCAGTTTCATATACGTGATACATTCCCGCCATATACAGAATTTTGGCTACATAAATACATCATGCTGCAATATTGAAAAAGTGATGTTTGCATGATACTTCTAGGATGTGTGCTGAAGCTTTGCTTCAATATTGGCAACTGTCAGTATTTGTGAGTAAATGCTTTCAAAAGCAGTGACACAATTTACTTCATACAGACTGTTTTGAAAAGTTGCTCTCATGAGGTTGAGGAAACGTCTGCTTCAATTGAGCACTTAGCTTTCTGATTCCTTAATTTAACTGCAGTGCAGGTTTTATGCATTTATAATGCAGTTAAAAATAGAGGAGCAAGAAGTAATGTTGTAAGAGCGATATATGCATGCAAACACTGTACCATCTCAACTGAGAACTAAAATAATATGTAAAAAATAGGCATCATTTCTTGTGGAGTTGTTTTTTTTTTTATGCTAGAGTATAGAAAAATATCTTAGATTCTGAAATTATTGTAAAAGAAGACATTAAAGATGGTCATGTCAGAGCTCAATCCAGCAGCTCCTCAAAGAGAAAAATTAAGAGATGATGTGCTTTGTATCAACATGTATTTGATAACAGAACATTACAGTCTAACAGAAAAGGTATACCAAGAGCCATGAATGGGAGTCTGAAGCCTGAAAGTTTTAATCTGAAAACAGAACATGCTTGCAACAACCACAGGACTGTCCAAAATTTAAGAGTTGAAAGAGACTCCTGTTTATTGGTAATTTTTAAATCAAAATCAGAAGTTTTGTGTCATATATGCATTTTAATGAAGCAGTGATCAATTCAGGAAGGTGTTATTGTTTATATTGCCAGAAAATCAAACTGAACAGTCCCAATGAGCCTTTCTGACATTTACAGAACCAGTAGGAATCTATCTGTATAGCTAGGCAAGGTATTTTTACAATGATGCCAGCTGATTTCATTCAGCTGTATTTAATATCATTGCCCACTTTCCCCTCTCTGGATGGGATTAAACCATATTAGTTGAGATGTTCACTTAGTGGCATGGATTATTCACTTCTCACCTTCAGCCTCGTGCCTGTAGATATGTTTTTAGGTGGAAGAGTTGCCTTTACAGACAATGTTACCCAACACATGCTCTGCTTTCATGGATATGAAACATAATTTTGCAGGACAATAAAAACACTCCTGTTTTAGAAACACAACTTGCATGCATTTTTTAAAATATGTGGATGGAGGGGAATTCTGAGCAAAATGAAAGGGTAATCCTCAGTGATTACAGCTGCATTTATTTAGAAGACAATATGGATACTGTAAGAATTTGGATTTGAATGGAAACTACTGTAATACAAGAGATTTTTAAAAAGCTCAGAAATTCCCTTCTGTATTAGTTTTCTGGATCTCTGTCACTGGATTGTGCACACATTTATTTTAATAATGCATTTTTGTGCGCAGTTGTCATGTTTTTATAAATATTTATGAACAAATTTTTGCTGTAGTACAGATCCAAAAATGCTCAAAATTAACTGGTGTTGAATACTGGGAGATGGGCCAATAAATAAAGCGATTCCCAAGTAGATGTCATGATGTTCAGTTAAAGAAAGACAGACATTTGCAGTTATAGTTTTATTTTCAGAAAGGTAGGGATTTTAACAGAACATTAGAGAAGATCAAGTCTAGAAAAAGAAATCTACAACAGAGAACACCTGGGAAGTATAAAATTGTTATGGATGTGTCCAGGTTGCATGTAGATAACTATTCAATTTAGTTGTTTAATATGCTATTGCTGTAGCTGAAAAAAACAACTGTATTTTACTGGCACCTTTCAGTGGCTAAAGTAATCTGCTAGCATTATTTATTTATGCACAAGAACGATCAAATAGTCCTAGGAGCAATTACAAACTACAGGAAAGCATTTTTTGCAAAATAAACTCATGCTTCTCCTGAAGTTTCATAAATACTTAAGGGATGTAGATATCTTAGTGAATGCATTATCTGTTTTGGCTTCTGCTTTAATTTTTCAATTTTTAAAGAATATTTAATGTAACTTTTCACCCTAATGTTAATGAGAACAATTAGAAAACAAAAAAAGCAAGCTTTATTCCACCCAAATATTTTTCATGTTGCAGTGTGCCTCCTTATACATAATTGCACTGAGTTTCTGCTTATTTAAAGATGAGTTAAGGAGGATTTGCCTGTTTAAGTTTTATAAAAGCATGAACTCTGTGCTACCCCCAATACCTTGAGGTAAGCCAGATCTATTTAATCACCTATATTCTAGTCAGCAGTTTTATGTTTCTTTTAGCTATAGAAGTTGGTTGATTCTTTTTCAGTTGCCACTAACATTTTATTTTCCGAATACAACCACATGTCAGTCCTAAGAAACTGTCATATTGGAAGATTTTAAAATTGTACTCAGTGACGCATGAATGCTGTTTCTGTATAGTATGTGTGTGTAAAACATATCGGTTGCTCTCAAGTTGAAAACCGTTAGGGTTTTCAAAGGGGAAATTACTTTCTAGGAATTGCAAGTACTATATAAAATCAGCACTGTCCTTTTGATAGTAATCAGGAAAGTGGAAATGGTTTGGAAGCTTTCGAGACTTGAGCTCTTGTGTGAAATACAGAATTTCTAGTCTTTCCTATTGCTACGCTTTTTGTCAGACTGGACTGCTATATGGCTATAGTGAAATACTTTGTTAAGGAAGAGGCATACAATTTTTATTAACATTTTATGGTTTATGAGTGAAGAAATAGGCATGTATTACTGGGAGCTAGGTGAACAGGGAGACATATCTCAAGGTATTTTAAGATTGTATAGCTGTGTCTGAGCATGGATGCTGATTTTCATTTTGTTTTTTCCTTTTGCAGTAACATACTTGATGCTTGCATCTAATGCAGGAATGAGATAATGCTGAGTAGGCTCTTAATATTTTATAAATTATTGTTAAAAAAAATCACAATCATGCTTTCCTGGCACAGTCAAGATCCTTCTGATGTCATGCTTTTTTGAGCTACCTGATGGATTAAAATACTACTAGTGTAAATAAGAAAAGGCTATGGAATTTAAAAAACCCTGAAACATCCCCCTTGCATCATGTAAATTAAATGCATTTTTCATCTTATTCTGCTACTGGTTATAAAGATAGTTTGAGGAGGTTTTTTATTTTTTACAATTAGAACACCGGGGCAATCTTATTTATCTAGGATAATATTGAGAAAATATAGGGAGTAGAGTTCAGAAAATCTTTTGTAATAGAATTAGCTTCATCTCAGAATTCAGGTAGAACACATTAGTAAAGCTTCATTTCCTCATCATGGCTTCTGTGTATTCCTTAAGTATTCTCTCTCAACACATAGCAGATTAAGGTTCTGATTATTGGTGTTCGGAGCTATACAAGACATGCATCTTTTTCCAGTGGAAGAGAGGAAAAGGTGCAATGAGGGATGAGCTCTGAGGATGGGTGGATGAAGAGGTCAGAGGGTGCAATGGTGGAAACAGCAAGGAAGGCAGGGGACAGTACTGAATCACACTTAAAATTCTTTGTGTATTGCTGTTCCAGTGGGACTCAGAAAAACCTGCAAATTGTTTAGAATTTCCAAATGAGTGATAAAAAAAAGAAAAGCTGTTAAAAAAGAGGAAGAAAACAGGGGATAACAGTGATGAAAGTCTGAAATAGCCAGTTCACTTATGACTTGTTATTCTTGATTATAGAAATATTCCAAAACATTTTTTTATTCAGGAATTCAAAGAGCTCCTTCAGTCAAGACCTCTTTGCCCCTAGTTATGTAGGGTGTCTGCATTTCAATATAATGCAAAATTATCCAGTCAGCTTTCTCTTTCTCTTTAGGTTTGGTTTTCTCATAGCCATTAAGCAATGCTTCCTCTAAGAAAAGGAAAGGAAAACTGCTCTGGTGAAGGATTATGTAAAGCTAAAGTACTGGGCACAGTAAGAATGGGCTCAACTTTTTAATTTAGTTCCTCATAACAGCTTTAACAGTGAGCCATACTAAGGAAGGCATTTTGTAAGAGACCTGTCTGATACAGCTTCAAGTCAACCAGTACTTCCTCTTGGTGGGTTATGGATAATTTAGGAAACAGCAAACATTTTTATTGTCTTGACAAATATTTCATATACTAAAAGCTTCCTTTCTTTGCTAATGAAACCTCTATGTATTTTAGTCTTCTGTTATTTCTGACCTTTATGTCTCCTTTTTCCTTTTTGATCCCCGAGTGATTTTCTTTGCATTATAACAATCTTTCCTGTACTTACAGTTCTCCTGGGAGAGCTTTTTGAGCTTCCTTTTTTTAATGTTCAAAAAATATACAGTAGTGTCTGAGCATCAGCATTTCCATTATAACTCATGGGAGACATATCAGACAGCTGTGTTTACACATTCAAATTGCAGTTTAAAGTCTGAGACTTATGGTAATCCTTCTCATCTAATCAGATACTTATTCCAGCAAGAACGAAAGCCTTAGAACTTCTCACTCATTATCATTATTATTTCAGTAGATATCTATAAAGTCATAAAGGAGGTTGGGAAATTTTTAATCAAGTATCTTTTTGTCAGACAGAAAATCTGGAGTTCATTTAAACCAAGGCTGTCTCTACATGTGCCTGCAGGTTCAGCAAAGCATTTGTCATCAGTGGTTGCTCTAGTCAAAGGAAAAGCAGAGATCCGAAACTCTGGAACAGTTGATGGTTAGCGGTGATTAATGTTTTTGCTATACATGGAAGAGACCAGGCTGAAGTTTCTGTTTTACCTGGCCTACAGTAGGAATTTGAACTGGCATTTTCAGCATTGCAGACTGCCAATCTGGGCAACAGAGTATAGTGACACAGTAGTATCAGTCCCTTACTGTCTTGATGGATATTTCACAATTAAAACAGAGAAATGCTTGAGTAGGAGATAATGGCAGGAATTATAGGGGGAAGAAAACCCCAGTAGCCACATAGGTATGGGACATTCAGCTGGTTGATGGAAGACCCAAATAAATATCTTCGCTGGATAATTTTGAAGAAAATACTAAAATGTTTTGATTCTATCTTAACATGGAATGCAATATGCTTTTCTTTGTGTTGGGTTTTTGGAGGATTTTCTTTCCCTTTTGTTGTTGTTGTTGTTGTTGTCTGGCTCATGATAGCCTGTAGCATAACTTTATCTAGACATTGAAATATGATATTAGTGGATGAACTTAATGGGATACATTTACAGATGTAAGATATGTAGTACTCAGTTTTCTTGTTGAATGAATAATGTATTCATGATGAATGATTACTAATGGTACTTTCAGCTCTTAAAATATATCTCAGTGTTGATATGCAACTTCATCAGATAAATTGCAGTGACCATATTATAAGAGGCCCTGGTATTTTTTATATAAATGAAAAGTATTAAGTTTTAATACTAAGTCCCTTGTCTCACAGATTGACCCTTCAATAGAGTGATAATAAGAATAATAACAGATTTTTCAAAGGATAAATACAGAACTTTGTATTAATTTTACAAAAAAGTAGGGTGAAAGAGATAGGCTGTGCATTATCCACCCTCCCTTCTATCCCTTAAAAGGTGTGAATTAAAAAATGAAAAATGATACAACTAACATGCAAAAACATTTTAACATGTCCACTTTCCTCACTTGCCTTCTCAAACAACAGAAGAGTAAAATATATTAATTTTTGTGAGTAATTAGTTATCACTGTCAAGTGACCACTATTCAGCAGGCATTTGGAAAGGTGAGCAAAATCTAGGGTCAGTTTAGTTTTTGAGGAAAAAAAGCAGTTTTTGCATTTTATTTGTCTTCTTCTCTCTTTTATTATTGTTATTCCCAAAAGTTGTGAAACAGGCTGCTGCTAGATCCATTTTACCCCTCTTTATAGAGAGAGAAACAAAAATATATTGCATTCTGCTTCAGATGAATTTTGATGGTTGTATTTTGTTTTGCCAAAGAGCAAATATTCAGAGCAAATATCGATGAATGAGGAAAAAACAGCAGCTCCTGTGTGTTGCAACAGACTTGGTTTGTCTCTGTCCTAAATAGTTTGGGGTTTGTTTGGGGATTTTTTTTTTTGATTATGTAATATTTTCTGAATAACATAATTTAAAACGGTTTTATTCTAATGTTATTTCAACCTAAACTAAAAACTACAAACAGAAAAAAGCATGCACTACTGAAGACTTTGAGAGAACTCTCCAAAAATTTCATGTCAAAATTGCTCATAACCTCAATTACTAAAGTTTTCCAAGAAATATGTATTAATGTAGTACTAGAAGTTTGTCCCTAAAACACACTTGTTGGAGCGGAGTAAGAACAGCGGCAGCATTGGGCCTGGACTTCTGAGCCGATAAACTGAGACATGGAAAGTAAGCAAGCCACTGGCAGCCTTCCTTTCAAATGTGCTGAATATGCAGCTGTAGCTCCCTGTCCTTTCGAGCGCAGATGTGGGGGCGCAGCTGAAAATGAGGCTGTAAGTGAACTCCAGAAACAAGAGGAGAAATAACGTCCACAAGCTCGTATTTTCTGTTGTAGTAGGTGTTGATATTGTGCCACTAATATTTTAACATGCTGCTTTAATTAGCACTATTTCCTGAGGCCTCCTATTCAAATACTTATTTTTGCTACATTTACATAGACAGAAGGTAATGTTTTTCTCAAGCTGAAGTAGAAAAGACTACTGTGCATAAGGAGCAAATGTCTTTCCCGAGTGTCAAAAACAAACCCCCGAGTGCTAGGGATGTGTGAAAGATGTTTCTTTTTAACAGCTCAAACTGAGCACATGTCACTAGTTTTCCAACGAACCAGGGCACTATGGAAAAGGATGCACTTCTAGTAGACGTGAAGTCAGACAGAAGCTTTCAGCAATTGCAAATGGTATTTATTTTTCTGACCTAAGCGCAACAAAGCTTGGGGATGCAGATGATGCATGCAAGTTAATTTAGACACATTAAGTGAAAATTATTGCCTGTTTTCCAGGAAGACACATCTGAATAAGGACTTAGATTTTCTGAGGCTCTACTAGCATCAGTCAGATTAAAGTTTTCAAAATACTTGGCATTAATAACATGCTGTCACCCAGAAGCGACTATTTTCAGTTTAATAAGGTCCCAGCTAAAATGAGTTTTGAGGATAAATATAAATAATAACTATTCCTTTTCAAGTAAGATGTGTTCTAATGTTAGGCGTGAAGAACAAATCTATTAATCTTAAGCACTTGGGGCATATCTAGGGTGAAAACCTATTTGGAGTGGGCTCAGCCTGTATAGGATAAATAATCTCTCCTTCACCTGATGATAACTTATTATTATTCCAAAACAGTGTTGCAAAGAAGTTAGCTTTCATAGTATTTCTGCCTGGATTTCTCAAACACTGTCCCAACATGGAAGCATTAGCAAGGTACTCTTCAGAGTTTAAAATATGAGCAAAGTCTTTCAAGTCAACACACAGATTTTCAGGTTAAGATGATGAGAGTGAAGAGTACTGGGTACTACATTGCAGCTAGAGAAGTCTGGATGTGATGATTCCTTACACTGTAAAGCTACTGCTGAAATCAGATTTCTTGGTAATGATGTTGGGTTAATTTATACATGCAAAAGTGTTGAAGCTGTGATGGGCGTTTCATGAATATATCTGGAGTGCAATGAAGCTGGCACTGTGCTTTTGAAACAGTGCGTGGAAATGTCATGAAATTGGTAGAGGACCACAGAGATTTCCTTAATCTGGAATAGTGCTGAAAAGGACAAATTTGTCTTGCATGACTCAAGACAGACAAGTTTGTTGCCGGCTGTCAGAAACCAATTCCTCTTTGATTTAAATGGTAGCACGAGTGCTTTCAGGTTTGAGCAGATCAGACTGAAGCAGATGCAGCACAAAGGTCTCCTCAAATTCCTTATCAGAATTAAAGATTGATTTAACTTCCCTGCTAAATTGCAATGGGATTTGAGTAGCACTATAAGAGGATGTGTTTGCGATTTATCAAGGAGTTACTGGTATGGTTAGTGCTCTGCAGTAATTTGGAAACTCTTAGTTTTCAGTCGGTTTTACATCTTCAGGAACATACATGAATCATATAATTCATGTTGTTTTCATAGGTGCCAGCAAAAGGCCATTTTTTTTAGAGGTTTCCCTTTCCAAGCTCTCTCTAGAGTTATATTTCAAGCTGGCAGTTCTTTTGAACTTTCTGTTCATAACTTGAATATGTTTCTAACCAAATAACTATTGTCAGCATATCCGTTTTCTGATCAAAATGATTCTCCACTCCTCTTAGTTCTCTAGAGTCAGTGTGGTAGCAGAAGAAAGGCCTCAAGCAAATAATGAGGTAGCTGTAGCTTGGAAAAAATTGTGATTGTGAGAAGCTAAACAAGAGAAAATAGATCTTGGTTTTTTTCCAGTAACCGCTTCTTAGAGAAAGCTCTTTATTTACAAATGAGAAGGCCTAATATGGGAGACTTTAGAAGAATGCATATTTGAATTTTTGGTACTTTTTTCATTAACTTTTCATACTGTAACTGTGTCTGCAAAGCACTGTGAGTATGACAGTATTGCTGATAGGAAAATAGGCCGTGTATTATTTAATGTTTTAGCCTGTTTAGGTTGTGAGAAATCCCACTATATCAAATCCTGAGCCAAGAAACATTAAATGTGGAATCTGAGTTGCACTTATACACTGTAACTGTGTACACTATACAGTTAAATTAATATTTGTCAAATTATTTGTCAAAAATGCAAAGACTATATATGTATGTGTATAAAGACACCATAACATTAAAATATTAAATTACTTATAGGGATTTGCAGCTAAATTTTCATTGTCTTCCTTGATTTGTGCGTCAGTCAAAAATTACCACGTTATGATCTCTGAAGTAATTCAGGATTCAGGAATAAAAGTTCGGTACTGCTGCAATGCTGCTGATTAAATTAGAAAAGTGGGATTTGCTAACTAGGTAGGTAGTAAACACCAAAACTGAACTTGTTTACAGCAATGCCTGTATAGAAGGGAAAAAAAGGACATTCACAGATGTTTCACAAGCAAAAACAATAAAAATAGAAAAGCATGCGGAAAATGTCCAGAGGCTTCTGAGAGCTGTTCAGAATCCATTTTTGACGCCACCCACCTCAATGCCTTGGCTGATTCAAACACTTCAAAGAGATAATGCAAGATCCGTAAAGGTCTTATAAATCTGTCAGAGGAAGAAAACTCTGCCTGCCATCTCAGACATTAGAAGCAAGAGTACAGCCATGGATCATCTAGAGTAGCCCAATAATGTTTTTTCACTCCCAATATTGTTTTTTCACTGTGCCAAGGGGTAATGTTTCTAATGATAATTTTTCTTGTGAGAACGCTCATATTCTGATGCAATTCACTGTCCAAGAGGTACCTCTTGGTAATTGGTGGGCTTTTACATTTCATCACAATCCTCCTGGTTAATTTGATTTTATTTGCATAGAAAGGCTTGCTTATGTTTTATGTAATTTTTAAAAAAGAAAAATAAAAGAAAGAAAAAAACAGGAAAATTTTGTCTTTCTCAGTCAAGTATACATATACCTCTTTAGGTCTTTTAATCTTTCATCATTGAATGAGGGGAGATTAAACAAGCTTATCAGGAGAGATTAAAGGACTTTATATAGAACAGTATGTGGCTTTGCGTTATCACATTGGAGCTCAAACTCTTCGAAGTCACTGCATGATCTTATGTGAAATACCAGACCAAAATAAAATAGTGATATCATAGCTTTCCCAGTACCACACAGGTCTTTGAAGGCAATCATCATGCAGGCATATAGGAACTTTTACTCATGGAGATATTGATTTTCCCTTAAGATCCATGAATGTTTGATCACACAGCTAGAATTCATTTTCCTCTCAAACCTGAGTGACATCTGCTCATGGCTGTCGCCTGGCTGCTTTCCACTCTGCTGCAGCATCTCTGAGCTGCCAATCCATTTCCAAACCAATGAGGGGAAATGGTCCAGCAGAAGAAACTCCATAAAGCTAGAGGCTCTTGGCACACTGCACGTAACCCAGGGCAAGTGGGTCAAGCTTTGAATTGCAGTGCAGAAATGGGAAATCTACACACAGGAAATTATTATTCATTTGTATAGCAGTAGTACTACCAAGGGAAAATCATTAAGGATCTGGGTCAGCTGTCATAGGAACAATATGCCTATTGATTTTAAAAAGATAGAAAACACTTGAAATCTTATCAGAAACACTTGAGTTTTGTGATGTCAGGGCTGTTTATTGGCTGTATTCCTGTTTTACAGGGTGTTTTCCAGGGGAAACTAAATCCTTTGCAACTATCTCTTCCTCTAGCCTGCCAGAGAAAGTCACAGTAAGAAGCAAAGCGATAGAGTAGGGAAGTAAGTCGAAGCCTATTGGGAGCCGCACATCACAGTAAAGATTCCTGGAACAAAACTGGAATTGAAAAAAAGGCTGACAGATGTTTCTGGAGGCACTATGGCTACTCCAGCACCTGTTTTACATGGCACCATGCTTTTCCATCTTGCTGGTCCACCTGCTAGATTTCGAGATCCATCTGGCTAGTTGGCCTTGAAAAAGTTCTGAATAACACGTGGTGCCAAAACCAAAATGCAATGGAAAAATACTCTGCGTGAAAGATAGGAGCAGTTTAAAAACTTCATCCAATTTGGAACTCTCCCCAAAATATGATAGCACTAGATGCTGGAAACAACAATTTACTCTGCAGGGAAGTGGCACAACTACATGGAAGACAGTAGTAGTCAGTGGCTGGTTCTGATGCTATTGGTGCTTAGGTAGGTTTTTCAGTTCAAACTGAGAAGGTTAACTGCGAAACAGCATTATAGATATTTTAGGAATCTTTAATAAAGGATTTCCATATAAGTGTCTGAAAAATAGGCTTTTGAACAGAAGTGTTGAATCCTCTGTGTTTCGAACAGCGGATTGAAGTATTTATGGCTGAAAGGGCAATCTTGCAATTTTGAAGGCAGCTAATCTCAATGTCTGATAAAAGACTGACTCCAGTTCACGCTGTGGGGTGAAGCACTCGATGGTGGAGGCCCTTCTGAAAAAGCACACAGAATTCCCCAAGTGAAGCAGCTCCTTTATCACGTTTCAGAGCACTGGCTGGTGGACTCTGCTTGAGACTAAATGTACTACAGAGTGCAACAAGCCGAAATCTGAACCAGAAGTGTACGGAGCTCAGTCAGAGACCACAATAGCAGTACATGGAGATGCACAAACTGAATCAATCATCATAAACCAAGACATCTGGACAAGGCAAGCTCATTTGGAAGCAGACGCAAGGGCTTAAGTGGATTACATCACTTCTAGGCATCAGCAACTTCAGCAGGCTCTGTGCAGCACATACAAAGAGCTCAGTATGGTTAAAGGCATCATCACCATCTCTGCCCAAATGGTGTAGGAAGAGACCAAAGACAACTTCAATGAACTGTGCAGGGAAAGTTGTGCCAAAATGAACAGCTACCTGAGACTGCTGCTCTGAAAAACTCACTGTGGGAGGCGATCCCGATGGATGGTGTTTGACAATCAGGAATACATAATTAAAGGGAACTTTCCGAAAGGTACTAAAATAAATAATGTATCTTAATATACTGAACTATACAATGAGGCTTTCATCTTATTTTATGGATATTTTTTATTATTATTACTTAAGGAAGGACCAGTGTTTAGAAGAAAGTGACTAAGTTGTTTATACACCACAAACTCCTAATATGAGTCATCTTTTGTTATATTTTGGGAATAAGTAATGATATTTTCTTGAGAGGAAGGAACACAGGGTGTATAACACTCCTCTCTACAAACCTTTCATATGAACTTATTTTCCTTTTGTTAATTGTCTGGTACATTTGATTTGAACATACCAATTTGCCATCTGCCCCTACATAATGTTCCTGCTTTTGATGTCTTTAAATAGTCACATTTCCCATTGGTTCTTATTTCAGCCAGGTTTAGAGATGCACAGAGTTTGCTTTTATTTGCTAAGTCCATCGGGAGAAATGTTAGCAGAAGATGTCATATGACAATCAAGCAAGTACTAAGAGATGGGCTAAAACACATTCTTTCCTTGCAGAGTAAGATAAGACAAGAAATTGTATTTAAAAGTTGCTTTATTTCATGCAGTCCTCTTTCTGCTCTGACTTTTGAATAACAATGAATGGCTGCACAAAGCACAGATCTGCAGAAACTAACCAGGTCCTATGCTCTGGGTAGCCACAGGAACAGATGAGAAAGCCATTGGAAAATTTCTGGCATTTCTACATTTCAAAATTTCAGACTAAAGGTGATGTGAGCAAGAAATGTACATTATTTACAGGACAGATTTGCATTCCTTTCTAGTGGTGCTTTTATGATGAATCTGAATAGGCTATTATGACCTTTCTGCTCCACTTGTGCTAAATGCAAAGCTAGCTGTATATTAAACAATACTATGTTTTTATCACATATATAAGCTGTGTAATTACTGGTACTATAATTTTGCAATATATGCACTATATTCTTCTAAATTACAATTTTGTATTTTCTCTATGAACTGTAATTCTGGTGAATTATATTATTATGAGAAAAAAGTTCAGTACATTTATTAAAATTTTCTTATAAAGACACGATATATCTTAACCTAGCCTCTGCAAGCTATCACTCTCAGATCTATTTTATTTCTAACGATATTACTCTATATGTGGGAGAACTGTTTTTCACAGACATTATATTACAGTGTGATGGGTAGATACAGAGAATTGTGGAGCTTAAAATGTACATAGGCATTATCAATACTATTTATACCTGACCTATCTATCTACTGTTAGCTAGTTGGCAAGCATCTGACATATAGCATGTGTAGGCAAATTCTCAAAAAAACCAATCTGTTCCATGCTAGGAAACATCCTTTTTCCTCCTTGACTATAAGAAGAGCCAAGATGACTACAAGATGTAGTGCCTAGCTGAAGATAGTTATAATGTCCCATTCTGACTTCCTTTTTTAAAGTAATTTTTATGCTTGGTTCCTTTGTTATTCATCCCTTAAGCAAAAATAGAGGCTAGAACAGAATTAAGGAGAAATACCATATATTTTTGCACCATTCTTACTCCCTCTGCTACTACTTATGCTGCGAATAGAGACAAGATACTGAGTTACATGGGCCCATGTCTGAAGTAGTATGGCCATTCATAAATGGAGGTCATGTCTAGTGAGTCTTTTTTTCCCTACTTTTAACCTCTATTTTTTTTACCCCAGGCATTCTGTAATCATCTGTTTTTCATATATTTTCCAGAGCTGAATTTTCAAATAGTGAAATATGTTCCACAGCCATTATTTATTTATGTGGTGCAACCTTGGTAATGTGAACACTTAAAATGAAATATTTTAGTGATATATTTCTGACATAATGTCAGTATCATTCTTTCACCCTTTAGTTTTAATAAAAATTGCTCTTAATGTAAGCACTTTTCTATAATCCCTTTGAGTTTCTAGTCAGTACTGCCAAGACTGTACATGCAAAATTGATACATTTTAATAAAATTTATTACAAAACCAGCAGCAAAGAGAATTAAAGACTATCCTGTCTTTATTTTCTAATACCTATGAAAATTTATGCCCTTCCAGATTAACTTTCTCCCTGGTTTAGAGACATGCAAATACCATATTTATTACACAAAAATACTGTGATGTTAGTGGCAATGTTTCTCATAGACCCTCATTTAGTGTCATGTTTACTATATCAGAATAATCTAAAATATTCTGGGACATTATTTCTCTCTGTCAGTGTATGTGATCAATACAGAGGATCCCCCTGTATTTTAGTCAAGATCTTTAAAGGATACAACTCTGTTTGCGTTTTGTTTATTTTTGCCTTTCCCCTTGGTACGTCTTTGCTAATTTATTTTCTGTGTTATTCATCCCCCACTTGTTATTTGATTGCTGGATTTTTTTACAGCAAAAGCTAACAGAAAAATATTTTTAAAGTAAGAAAGTCCAATAGTAAATTTAGAAACCCCAGCAGAGACACTCACAGGTGTTTGTAGTATCTGAAATGATATGTAGCCTGAGGGACTGAGATTTCTGGCCATCCAGTTTTAACCAGACCTGTAACTTGTTGCTAGAATGAATAGTTCCCTGAAGCTCTTTATCATATGGATTTCTCTGCGGCCAGACTAGGTTGACTCAAGAGAAGGAGAAAAACATGTAGGTTGTGGAGAGCCAGGGCTGATTCACAGCTTTTCATGATCCAAGACAGAGATTCCTACTCCTTCCGCATTACAGTCAAATTTCCTAATTGGTCATAAACTCCCTGTTACTAAATAAGCCATATTGGTTTTAATTTGTTTATGGGGTAAGGGAGCTTGGTACCTTTCCCAGGTTCTGTGTTTTGATTGGTGATAAGTGTATTAGTTTTTTACCGTGACAACTGTTAGTATGCTGTAGTATCCAGGTAAAACGGTACTATTAAGACATTCTCTTTCACTGACAATCTCTAAGAATAATTTCCTTGTCCTTTGCTACCTGCATACATGGTCTGAATCCTTCTGATTTGAGAAGTGACTGCATCTTCTCCTTGGCATGCCATTAGCCCTCTGATCTCTCCTAAAGCTTCTCAGCTCTGCTCTCACCGTTGATGATGTGAATAACACTCAAGTACTCCAGGAAATGGAACATGACCACTGAATAATAAAATTGAAGAGGAATCTGGTAGACATGCTCTGGCTAAATGCCAGTTCAGGGCAAAGTATCTATCCCCAGAAGTCTGTCTTTCTGCTATTTTAGAAGCAAAGTTTTTAAGAAGAGGTAATTACTTTTTTATGACAACAGCAGTATTGCTGGAAAAAATGGTCAGGTCTTAAAGCACATTTTCTGAACGTTTTGTATAAACGTGACCTCTTGTATGCTCATTTTGAGATGCCACTGATCCCTGAAATCTCCAAAAGGACATTTCTTTAGGATATGTAGACATGCAGTACTCAGAGAACAAATGTGTTACATCTAATGTATAGTCCTCATTCACTCCGTCTTATTTTGGGTCATGAAAGTCTGACAAAGTTTAGACAATGGTAATAAAGGAGATTTGCACCAGCAATTCTACTGTGGTTGAAATATTGCTAGTCTCTGTTCTGAAGGCTGTTGTTAAGTCTTTTTAAACAAACACGCACATAAATGGTACATACCAGCTTGCAGAAACCCAAGTTGTCAGCCTAGGATATTCCAGTAATGAATCAGAGGTTGCCATGTGTACATGTTATACAGAGGGAGATGCGTAATTGTTATGGCCTGATGTGTTAACGATTTTTAAGCTATTGTTAGAACAGGTCAAAGTTCAGATTTATCTGTGAATACATTGGATGTGTTAGGAAAAATACCTGCTCTTCCATTTGCCTATTTCAATACTGCTACATGCTGTTGTAAATGGTACTTAAGAAATTCTATGCTCAGTCACTCTTATTGTTCTCACTCTGCAGTTTCTGGGCATTTTGCAGGAAATGTCAGACTAATTATTGTGAGAGGTGAGTGGAAGAAGATGCCAGTTTTAGTTTTTTGCATATGTGGTGCTGAGAAAGCTGAGCGTGGCTTAAAAATGCATGGTCTCTAATAAAAGATGGAAATTTTATGTGTAGTTCAATATTGTTCCTGTACCTTTGTTGTTGACTGGTGCTATGTTACAGTACAGTAATACTGAATTTTGGTAGAAAATAATTAAGTTTTATGGAGTGTAAGAACATCTATAGCTCAGATCCCTCTAAAATATATGACTAATTATTATCATGAAAATATATTTTAGCTTTCATATCCAACTATCTCTTGCTCTCATAAGAAGCAGTTAATTTTTCAAGACATTGCATCATGGAGCTTTGAAAGTTTTACACTCTTCTAAATGAAGATGGTTAATGAGTCTAAAAACAGATTTTTCTGTGTGAATAAATAATTTATCCTGTACTGTAAATGTATGTTACTAATTGCTCACCATGATCTAAACAGATTACTAGCAGCATAGAAACCTGTGTGTGTCACAGTGGAAGTGTTGCATGCACAGTTCTTCCAGATGACTGTGGTAAAACTACATACTCCTACACAATTTTTCTCCTGCAACAGGGTGGAGCAGATGTGTAGACCTATGAACACCATTTTGTGTGCATGTATGTGTAATGTGGAAGATTGTTTCTTCTCATACACCACAGAGGCAGAAGACAGTTTTCTCTGATAAGTTTGCAATAGAAAAAATAATACAATTCCAAATTTTCTCCAGTATTAAATGATCAGTCATTGAAATTTTGCACAGATTTAGCCTTTTTTTGCCTGCAGCTTTCACTCTCTTTGTTTGCTTGCTTGTTTGTTTCTCATTTTGTTTCATTTATTTCTCAGATTTATTTTAGTACATATACATTTGCCTTCTTTGGCAATGCTACTTTTCATTGGGGGGCAAACAAAACTGATCGTTTTTGGCTTAGCAGAAATGAAGTTCCTAAATCTGTCCAGTGCACCAAAATATAGTAAAGTACAAGAAGTATATAAATCATAAAGAAGTGTCAATGTTTTTACTTAGGATCAGATTCAGCTGTTACTCTTCATAAGGGTTCAGTATATGGGCTTTTGTATATAGTGGGCTTACATATACCTGATAGATTTTCCACTAGATTTATTTTCCTCTATTAGGAAGTATGATTTTCTGTCAGAATTGTATTCTGCTCTGGAGAAGAGTTCATGCACAGCTGCTTGCTGATAATTTTTTCTCCATCAGATGCTATTTTCCTGTTACTAACTGATCCTTCCTCACATCCCCCCAGTCTCTCCACCTGCTGCTAAAGCATTAAAAAGCCTAAAATAGTGGTATATGAAAAATCATTGCCAAATAGTTGAGGCAGTTACAAATAACCTTCAGTTTAACCTACAAAGCCGAGAAAATGAATCTTTAAGCCGATGAAAGCCTAACCTTGCTGCTCCTCTCCCTGAAGGGATGCACCACAGTGTGCACCAGAAACCTAACTTCATTCCCCTCCTCAAAGGAGGCTAGTTTTTGAGTCCTTTCACTTGCCTTTTTAGGCACACACAGCAGAACAAGCTGTTAAACCAAAATGGGTATGTAGAATGGGTATGTATGAAGAAAGAGAGAAAATTTCAACTGTCAGATTATGAGGAAGACTCCTTGGTATAAGATAAATGTGGTAAAATGCATCCCAGCGTGCAGGGGGTAATGAGGATCTATCACTGGCTGAATTACTGCCGTAATCTTGCACATATGTAGAGACCTGTCCATTCCTCAGGTAATTTATTATACATTAATACTTGCATTTTATATCAAATTACATGAAAAACCATTTGACAGTTATTTAAGTGGAAAAGTTAGCTATTCCAGTGTATGTGTGCCCAGTGGTGGAAGCTGTGGTAGCCACTTCAGAAGCAACAGGATTGCGGTTGTCACATTTTCTTGGCTCCTTGTTATTTTAGCTGCCTGTCAAAACTTTCTGAGGGCGCCTTTGCAGGAGAAGGGAGAAATGCGGTTTCTATCTCAGGCAGCTTTAGTAGAACTTAGTGAGATAAAGCTACTACTCCAGCCCTGGACATGCTCCCCGCTGTATTTAAAATGCCTGCTTCGGATGCTGGAGACCTTAAAAAAAATATAGGAATTCTGTTGCCTGGAAAGTTAGAGGCAACCTAAACAGAGTCACCAGTTATTGTAGAGCTATGTGTATGGGAAAAAAAGCTTTTTATTGTGTAGAGCAAGATGCTCTGTAATTAATAAATGGCTCTTGGGGATTTGCTGCTGCTTTAAGCAATATTGCATGAAACAGGCTGTAGCTGTATCATTTGCTGTAGTATTTGTTTCTAAATATTCCCTCTACGCTATCTGTAGTGCTAGCATTTTCTGTCATTGACTTTCCAACTCTTGTTGCATTGTCCTTTAAGAATGAATGATGAGGCAGCACGCAACAGTACTTCAGATATGACTTAAATTTTACTACCCTGGTATTTTTTAGAAGAATTACCCATACAACTGAAGTAACAGATACAGTGTCAACAGAACAGGCTGGAAGTTTTATGAGAGAGCACTTTCAAGGCATTATAACTGACTAATAAAATAT
The DNA here is from genome assembly GCF_036417845.1 of Apteryx mantelli. NCBI lineage: Eukaryota > Metazoa > Chordata > Aves > Apterygiformes > Apterygidae > Apteryx > Apteryx mantelli. Next base: position 26,480,918 of record NC_090020.1, on the reverse strand, counting down.
CTCTTATTATAAAAGAGGAAAATGCATATGCAAAAATAGCCTTTGTCATAAAGCTGTACAGATGTATTGTAATTTATTAATCCTTTTCATAGAGCTCTGAATAATTCTATTTAGAAAGCTAATTTAATGTGATCAAGGATTTGGGTCTTGGAGGGTCTAATCATGTGAACACAGACTTCAGTAATTTGACATATGCAGACACTCCCACTGAGCTTAATGTAACTGTTCATATGTCTAGCACTACTCATGCACAAGTATTTACAGAATAGGGGCTTTTATCTGCTCCTTGGCATACACAGGCCTTCAAACCACTATGATTTCAATTTAGTAAATGCTTCCACTTCCCTTTAAATTCTTAAGAGAAATGTTTGACGCTAAAAATTAATTTCTACTGCCTAGACATGACTACAGTAGACAACTCAGTGTGGAGTATAAAATAGATTAATTACCTTGACTATCTGCTGGGAAATTCTCTGAAGTATTCAAAGAAACCCTTTGTCAGTAGAATTTTCATAGAGGAAAAGATGACGGATGGTTTGTTTCCTTTTTGTTTGTTTTAACAATAGGTATAGATAGCAAAACCCATTTTTATTATTTTAAATATTATTATAATTTTAGTTTATAGTCTTTATTATGCCATGTTTAGTGTTCATTTACTAATTATTCAGCCATTGATTAAAGATGATCTTTGAACTGTATAAAATTTCAACAGTGCTGCTTAGTTCAATATTTATGGACATTTCTGCGTGCCATTTCCATCTGGCCTGGTAAGCTGATAGCATCCTCATACAATATTCAAGAAACTGTCAAATAAGCATTTCATTAAATAGATCCATAAGTCCTCTCAGTTAAAACTGTATGCTTAGGCCTAAGTCCTGCTCAGCATTCTGCATAGAGTGACCTGATGGTTTGACAGCATCAGAAACTCAGTATTTTTGAACCACAGGAAAGTCTGAAATAGTCCTTTTCTTGTTCAGAATTCAAATGAGAAACCTTCACTTTAATTTTCTGTGAAAAAGAAATAGTAAAGCTTTGAATCTTCTTGAAGTCTCCAAAACATGGTTTCACTTTTTCATTCTAATGATTTTTTATTTCTTTTTTTTGTTTTTGTCTTACAATACCACCAAGAAAATAGTCGACAAGTATGTTACGACTTCACGTAAGACATGTTAAAACTCAGAAATAGTGCTTTGTTAATGACCATGTCCTCAAGTATCATGTTATAGTCAAAAGTGAAAACTATCTAATGATAGCATTTAGTTTGAAAGAGTACTTTAAAATTTGATGTAGAATGTTCTAGGTAACTTTCTTCACTTTTTTCCAATTTTTGCATAAAAAATTACAGAAATGTCAACTAAATAGAAACAATTCCACTTTGACATGGAAAATTTTGACTAAAATAATGTGATTGGTTTAAAACATATGATACAAGTAGTGGCAGTAAGATTTTCTAAGACATATAATGAGAGTCTTGGGTTTGCATGAGAATCTGGTGCTTCACAAAGGAAATACACTTGGCATGTAAGTTCCCCTTCTGCTGTTTGTTGTCTACTTAGAAGTAGTTTATGTTTTAAGTTTTAGCATGCTTAGTTATATGCTTCTTGCTGTACATACTATATTTTATTATTCCTTTGTGAATTTTTTTTTTTTTACAAAGCTAAGCTGTATAACACCACTGTAGCCTATGTGCATTCTTAACGTGCGTGCCTCCCCATGCAGCCTTACTGCGGCACAAGATCTCAAAGTATGTTACATGTATAGATTAATTAACACTTTTGTACTGAAGGGTGTCACACTGGGAAGTTCAGGAAGGACTGAAGTGTTACAGCAGTGATGAAAATTTTGAATGCTACAAAGCTGATTGCAAAAGCCATCTCTGCTACTGCTGCTTGGTGCTGGACATCCTGCTTTTGAATGCTGCTATGTGCTGTAAAAGGCCTTGCAAAAATGAGTGGCTTTTAACACATGGTGGTGAGGAAGGTAGAGCTATTCTTTTCATTTCTTTGTTTTTTTTTCTTTAATGAAGGAGGGAAAGAAGAGGTGTGATATAGGGGAGCCAGCACAGACATTGCTGCATGACTCTCTGAGGAGGAATTTCAGAAAAGTAGTGTCATGAGGCTTGCGTTGCAAAGCCACCAGCGCTGGCAGCAGGGCATGCTGGCAGGCTGTGATCTCCCTGAGCCTGCCACTTGTTTCATAAACCAGCTTGCTGTTTAGTATCCCCATCCAGGCTGCTGTTTTCTCTGCCTCCTTATACCTGTCGTCTACTGCTTCAGCAGCTTTCTACAGCTGCTAATGAACTCCCTGCATTGCATTCCTGGAAAAAAATAGCAATGAAGGATTTAAGCTTTTGCATGGACTGTTTTAATTATGTTTCCTCTTTCTCATCTCTCTCATAAGCACATGACTCTCTGCAATCCTATCTGAAAGAATGATTGTGGAGTAACATGAAAGAGAAAGAGAACCGCTTGCCCATACGGAAGAGTACTGGGAAAATTGGGTAAATATCTTCTCTTAGAAGTGGTTGCATCTGGTCATGAGATGCCTGGAAATAGATGAGCACCATAAATTTGAGAGGCAGGACAAGAGAGAAGAAACTCCTTTCCAATGCCAATAATAGCAATAGCAGGGAAGCTGGCCCGTAGAAGTTGTGGCATGACTGGATACCTGGTGGAGTTTTCCTTTGAGGAAACTAAAGAGATTTTATCAGAGAAGAAAAAAAAATCATTTGCAGAGGTTTCTTGGTGTTTTGTTGTACTATTTCAGCAGTCCAAATTATGCTAAGATAAATGAAACCACATTGACCAAATGGAGTCATCAGCTGAAAAAATGTTTTGGAGAACTATGGAATTTTCTAGAAATATCAAAAGGATATTTTAATATTCTAAAAGTCTGTATACTCTCTTCCTACATTCTCTTTCATCTTTCCAGTCTGTTAGATATAACAGATATCAGATATAACATGTAATTTTCTAATTTATTTTTAAATACCTTAGAGACTCTTTTTAAGAATATCTATCACTCAAAATAGGGCTTGCTGACATTTGTTGTTGGGTGTTCTTGCCCAGTGACACCCTCTTGATACTACATTTAGTATCAGTGAGGTGTTCATTCTTAATAGCACTTCCTTTAAATATATCTGCTGATGGTGTACTTGTAGTTATTTGTTTTGTCACGTAGGACACTAAATTCAGCTTTGTGCGTAATCGAATTTAACAGTATCTATAATGAGCCTAATGTAGTAACAGATTGAAACAGATACTATTCCATGACTTTGTTCCATTCTCAGCCAGAATAAATCTCTGGAAAGGATTCAAAACACAGGCAATTCAAGTCATTCATCTCATATGAATTATTGCTTATACTCAAATATATAGGGAAGGAAAGAGCTATACAATGTGTTTGCAATTAGTTGCTACTAGAAATGCTGAGCAAATTATTTTGGTGGCTTAATTTTCCATGTAGTACAGATGCTGTAGCCATGATGGCCTGAGAAAGGAAGCTTTGTAGCAAAAAACAAGGCATTTTATTAGATCAAATGAATGTAAATCTTTTTCTTTAGCTGAACAAAGTTTACGGATGGGTCCTCCTGACTAGACTAAAGGATTCTAAATTTGAAGACTTAGATATTTTTTCTGAAAGAGTGTACATTTGAGTGAAAAGATGTTGCCTTTCCCTATATCCTTACTTAGTTTTTCAGAATTAGTCTGTATTTTTTCATTAGTTGATCTGTTTTGACCTATAGTTAATATATGTCCAGTTCATTTAGAGATAATTGTTGATAATGCTCAGAATTCAATATTTTCATCTGGTTCATAGGTATAGTCTTATACACAAGCATTATAGCAGTAGAAGGTATTGACTTAATATTCAACATAAATTTTGACCCATTTGAGGCTTGTCATTTGATGAACAACAGTCTCTCTGATGAATATTTGTTTTCACTTCTCAGTGGCCATTTCTCAGCTAGGCAGTCAGCTCATCTGGTACAGTATTAGTCATGGAAATTCACACAGAGTGGATAACACAGTTGTTGCATTAACAGTAACCCTCCTTAATTTCAGCATTCAGAGAGAAAATAATAATAGACATATCTTATTATGAAGTTACAACTTAAAATATCTGATAAGCTATATTTAGCATCACAAGCATGGTATAATCTCCAAAATATAGGTGAAAGATAATGTTTAAATCCCTCAATCCAACATCCTCTGCTGTTCAGAAAGAAAAGATGCCAAAACAGAATTTCAATCAATATTGAATTCTAACACAATCTGGGAATGCTAGAAAGCATATGGGTTATGACTTATACTTTGAAAAATAATATGCAAATCTGCTTATCTCTTGCCTCAGAATTTGAAGTGCTTTCCTCACAGGGATTCCAGCTTGCTTTCTCCACTTCAGGAAGAGCTTTTTGCAGATTTCCGCAGTACCAGATTCATGATGAAAACCAGGAAAATTTCACTGTGGGTGTGGTATTCTCTTAGGAAAACAGACAATGTCAAAATATACTTTCTGCTCTTCAAAGTATCACTGATAATCTTTATTGTGGAATAACACAAGCCTGTGTTTATCCCAGGTTGCTGGGGATGTTGCAAACCATGGAAGTGGCATTGACAGTTTCCTGATGTCTGATTCCAAATAATCTCCACAGAAAGAGCAGTAGAGCATCTTAAGGCACTTGAGTTAGGAGCTGAGCAGAAAGGGGATGCAGGAAGAGGCTTGGATGGCAAGAAAATGAGATATACAGATAAGGATTCATAACAGATAGATGGATGTTCTAAATAATTTTGTCTGTGAACAGATATTTTTTCCCATCTGAGATTGATGGTAATAGTTCTCTCTCTAAATAAAAAATGTGGAAGTGAATTTACTTCTAGCTTCAGCAAATGCAATCACTGCAGATAGGCTGGTATTGCATTGCCCACAGTGAATTTTTCTTTCTGGTCTAGTATATTTATTTAGCTTTAAAGACGAATTTCTTTCCTCTGCAAAAAAAGAACCCCTATATTATTAGGCTTCAGGCTTTAAAAATATATGCATCAGATTGTTTATGGCAAGGCATTACTATGACTTTTTGAGTTATTCTTATTAGAATTTCTTCAGTCTATGTTGCTGGCATAAAAGGAAGTGTTTACAGCTATGTTTCAAACAAATGTTGCACATTGTACCTCATGGCAACATCATGATTTCAGGCAAAAGATTATAGGGGGAAAAATTAATCATGCTCCTTAATGGAATGCTGAGGTGACTTTTAAGAGGATGTACAAACTACATGATCCAAAAGCTTTAGTGTTTGTTGTTATGCCTTTACATCTAAACCTATTAAAATTGTAAAAAAACATGTAACAACATGAATGTAAATTTTCCAAAATGTTTATACAAGCAACTTCTTTTTGAGAAGAATAATCTCATCTATGTTATACACACAATATATTTTTTTTCTCCGCAGCAGGAGCTATTCCCACATGGCTGAAATACTGCATACAAACAACAGTTGTCATGAAGTTCAGGGGAAAAAAAAACTGTGTAGAATCCTGCTAGTTTAACTAGTATTTATGGCTAAGAAATATTTAGACAGCTATATAAAGAAGTATATTATCCAAGCGTCTGCTTCACTGCCTACCATCAATATGATGTGGCCAGTTTTGGCTGAGAGGAAGCCCCATATCTGGGATTATTGTATGGTACAACTCTTCATTTTGGAATCATGCTCTAATTCTGTGAAGCCTATTTATTTCCCTTCCTCTCTTACTCCTTTCCTTATCTTTATATTCTCAGGCCATTTATTTTTTCCTGTTGTTTATATGGGGCTGGGGTATGTTAAGGTTTGAATTTTGTTTTGGTTTTAGTGAGGGAAGCAAATAGTAGAGCCTTTTTTACAGCTGTCCTTACATAAGATGTTCCACTGTAATGTAGGGCATAGAGTCCCTTCATGAAAGAGCTTCATGAAAGGATAGAAGAGCAAAATAAGCATGTAGAGAGAATACAAAATATAACAATGAATAAGTCTGAGGTGAATAGTGGAGGGCTCTACCTAGCGCAGTAGTTTGCCATACTACAGATAGTTATGTACAATAGGTAGTACTCAAGTTTTCCTCAAAACTGAGCGGAGCTGAAGATCATAGTGAGACACAACATAAAGATTTTCAGAAGAGACAGTGAGGGGTTATTTCTAGCTGAAAATGTAACAGAAGTTTTCACCATCTCAGAAATATACTTGTTTTGTGCAATTGGATCGATATTCATATTTTACTATTTTCCTCTTGCAAATTCAGATTCTGCTTATGATAGCGACAAAACAAAAAGAGGAAGATATCCTTAAAAAGCTAATCATATGTATGGCATCCTTGTAGAAATGACCAGCTTGTCATGTTATTATTCATGTATAATGTTCAAATGAAGTTGCTTACTGCAAAAATAATGTTTGCATCATATAATGGAAAAATATGAACAGCTAAAGACATTCAGCCTTAAAACCTGAAGCATGGATTTCTCGCAGATGCTGTTTCAATTCTCTCAAGCCACCTTGTCTTCTAGCTATGATTTTGGTTTTCAGACTTTCACTCCACAGCTCTTTGCTAACCACGAGGGAAAGCACACAGTGCTCGAGGTGCATTGCTGCAGCGTGGCTGAAGCTGGCAGATAGCTTTGGAGTTAGAAGTTGGCAAAATGCCGCAAGGTGCCCTGAGGAAAAGCACTCATCCACAGCCTTTCTTTTCAAAAAGCCTTGCGCTATATTTCCACCCCACCACTCACTCCCCTGCAAACTTGTTGGATGTACAGGTGTGCAGCAGTGTTTGCATCCTCACTATGCTCACATGTGGCACATGCAGGCTAGGTAATTATAGGAACCCTAATGTCTGCCCACCATTTCCTTAAAATCTGAAAGAGTGACTCATACTTTTCTTAATGGTAGGCAGAGTGTCTCAGTAAAACAGAGAGTGTCTTGCCAGGATTGTTGCAAACGTCTTCCAGGGACTGTGTTCTGTTCTGCTGGGGCTGACTTGTAAATCCTGCCATGCTGCACAGCTGGAGATCTGTTTATTCTTTATATAGACTCCAGCGACAAAATCTGCACGCAGAGGAAATGTTCCCCAACTTCAGATGTTAGGATTTGGGTTCTAGTTTGAGCTGATCTCAATAGGCGGTCATTAATTAAAGTGAAAAGTAAAACATGCAGAGAAAAGTCATGAGCTATGACTGAACTTTATTTCCCTTAAATATTCTCTTCATGCCTAATGAAAGTTATACTTACTTCTTCCAGGAATATTCCTTCCTACATGTTATCCAGAAACATAAATATCAGTTAGCTACCTTGTATGGCTTTTGCTTTATACAATAAACTGAATTAGGTTCTATCTTTCTACAGGAACAAATGCCAGAAGTCTTTACAGTGGGACTTTGAAGTCATTTTTAACATCATGCTTGTATATTATTATGTAGCCATTCCCTGCTCTTTCAAGATGCAGAGGCAGATTCTCCATGGCATAATTCCATGGAGAAGAGCGCAGATATCCTCATTCTCTAGACATGGTTTTGTCATAAATATGGCCTAGGCCAGCATCCAGAATGGGAGAGAGAGTTTTCCCCCAGTCCTTGCACGGAGTCAAACATTCAGGTTTTGGAACTGTCCAGAGTTCTCCGTGAGTCCTTTGACTTCATAAATTAGCATCTGCTCTGAATGGCACCAGCAGAAGTCTACTTTTGTATAAGATTCACTGCATCACTGAGGAACTAACCAAAAATTAGTGTTTGTCTTGAGAATATTTTTCTTAAGACTATAATGAAATAATCCTTTATAAAATAGATTTTTATGCCATAAATGCTCTGCCTGATATCTATACTTTTCATCATCCATAAACACTCATAAACAAATTTGTAATCAGGGAAATAAAATCCACTCTGCAGAGGGCTCAGCATCTGGAGGGTCACAAGTAACTGCCTGGCTGTATTCGGAAATCTGGATGTTCTTGTTAGTTGATATTTCTAATCAGTTTTCAGTTACCTTCCATTTTTCAGAGTAACTCAGGTGTTTCAAGAGCCACAAGAGTGCCACTGTTTAAGTCAGCCTTTTAACCATGATAGTCTATCTCCAAAGCAAAGAAAGTTAAGCATATCAATTATTAAGTACTTTCAGATAGCTCCTTCTTAAAAAATTTAAGGGAAATGTGGGCAGTTTAAGATGGACAAAATAAAAAATGTCCTTCAACCAAAATGCTGGTTGAACTACAAACAGAAGAGAAACAGAGAGAAATTTTTCTGTATTTAAAGAAAGTTCAAATATGAGTTTTGGTTTGTTCAGACTTTGTCAGAAGAAACTGTATTTCTATCTAGCTGCAGATAATCCAGAGAGATTATCAAAGACATCTGTTAAACAGATGAAATGAATTCAATCCCATGGTGTAAAAATGTATTTAAAGCTACCTCCTTCTGAAGTCCTCTTAGCTTCCTTTATCAAGTAAAAATTGGGGTTATAAAATCTATCAATGCAATATTTTTCTCTTCTATTTTGTGTCTGAGCAAATAAGACATTCCTTTGGCAGTGTTGTTAGGTGTTCTTCAGGTTGCCTAAGCCTCAGAGATCAGAAGAGAAGGCAGGAGTAGTCTGAGATTTCATGTTCCTCAGTCATTTTATTCCCTTCAATATAGGGGAAAAAAAGGGGGAAAAAAAGTAAACTCCACACAGAATTCTGTTAAATTATGATACAAAATCATATTCTGTTAATAAGCACAAATAAAATAGAACAAGGACTGAGCCTAGTAACATTTCTTTGTGCTGTATTTGTGTGTAATGTGCCAGAGGTAGGCTAAGTTTTAACAAAGACTAAGCAAACGCTCCTATTTTATCTTTCAGATGGCCTACACAAAGGAACTGATAGAGTTGTGAGGCTTACATTCAACTTGCTATTTTTGCTTCTTAACAATTTCTTTCGATCCAATTATTTTGACAACTCTTGCTTGAGAGCAAGGAGGTAAATGCACAAAAGAGGGAGAAAATGGACTGTTAATTATATAGTTAGGCCTGAAATATGAGATGATATCATGTGGATTCCAGATGAAGTACTTTGCATAGTGGTAGATTCTAAGTGATCTTATTTTCTGAAATACAGTTTCTGTTGTACAGATTTTCATTATATAATATCAGAAAAATTTCAGATGTCAGTTTATGCCCCACTTATTTTCCCTCTTATCTGTATTGTATTAATATCACTCAGTCCTGTGGGCAGTGAACCATGGAACAACAGTTTTTGTCTAGACAAAAGCTAATGAAACGAATCCAGCTTTTCTCATTCTTGCATATGCAAGTCCTCATTAGTACTTTGCAAGTCGTATCAAGTGAATGCTAACGTCTCTGGTGCACTGGAAAATCCAGTCACTTGTACTTGGTGAGTTTGGGAGGGGAAGGTTCTGAGGGAGAAAATCAGATTTAGTGAGCTCTCACATTCAATGTACATCCACAACTTCAAAAGAGTCAAAGGGAACTGAGTGCCTGTAAAAGACTTCTTGCTGACATTAAACTCCAGAGAATCTGTACACCGGTTTTTCACTCCTTGAAAAACCCAGTCTGCACAAATTGTACTCTGTTTACTTTTCAAAGAACTGTTAATGCATGTGCTATCATGTTTCATTAATCTTATTCACATACCTAGCTGCAAAATTTGCCAAATAGAAAATTCGGTCTTGAGTTTCTGTGAATATACAGAATAATCATGTTGAAAATATTATTAATTGGATGCAGAAGATTAAGTTTTTCTGCAGTCCCTTGTCCATAATGCTGACTAGCACAAGTCAGTGAAACCTGATTGGCATGAATGTGCATATCAAAAAATCAAAGATTCCAGGGGCAATTCCAGTTTTAATGGATCATACAAAGCATTGGCTTGAAATATGTTTGTTATTTTGTAGTAAGCTCTCTCATTCTATTTGTTGTCCTATGGAACTTGTAAAGCACATGTGCAATAAATTCCTTCCTTCCCTTGTGAAGTCTTACAGTAATATATTTAACGAATAAAACTAGTTTTATGCCAGTGCAACTCCAGTGAAATCAGCTACCAGAATAATTACCAATCTAATGGAAACAGCAAATATATCAGTCAAAGGTGTGGAAATATGCAGGCAAAGGGAATATTTTCTTGGGTGAGGCATGCTTGTTAGTTCCCGCAGGCAGCCACTGTGCTTCTGTTCTTCACTGTGTGAGCACTGCGCTAGGTGGGGGGAGCTGAAGGGAAGCTGCAGTATAGTGCAGCAGCCGTGTGTGCCCTGTGGCACACCTCTTACCCAGTGCTGTGTGATAATTTCACTGTCATGTAGCTATGTGGTTCTCCCATACACAGACACACACTAGTATTGTATCCCCTGCTTCTGTGCACTCTGATTTATGAGCCAGATACCTTTAATGTATGATGAGATACTACAAAGTCCTCACAAAGTTTGCCTTGCTAAAGCAATAGCACTTCCATCTTACTGCAGGTCAGGTAATCGCTAGTCATGAGATTTAAAGATCTTAAAACTCCTGTTACCCAGGCTCACAAGACATCCTCAGCCGCCTTATCCGTCTGGCAGTGTCAATGCAACTGCAGTACACTTGGGTTGCCAGTGATTCCGATGCTGAGGAAGGCAAAGTACTGCATCAAATAAAGGAGTTATGGACCTCTGATAGCAGAGGAATAGACCCAGTGACCCAAAAGGTGCCTTGTGGTTCTACGCAATGTTCTATTGTCAGGGCAAGGATCCTTTCTGCAGAGCATCCCACCAGCAGCTCTTTTTATGAAATGGGGAAAAAATACAAAGGTTTCTGCAGATGGTAGCTATGGTAATATGGCACAGAGAAGGAAGCAGTCTCTTAAGCAGTAAAGTGTAAAGAAAGCTATTTTAGGTTTTATGGGTCACAGTCTTAAAGTCCCTCCAGGTAGCAGCAGACAGCTAGTGGAGATCACAGAACAAAGGTAGCCTATGCTGTCTTTGAGAGACATACTGCTTGGCAAGAGGTATTCCCATATTCTGCATTGTTTTAAGCTTCTCAGTAGATGTGGTTCTTTGTTCTTAAGAGGCTTTCAAAAACTGGGATTGTAGTAGCAAGTCTGGATATGAAAGAAATAATCATGATGTCCTGTCAATATTCCAAATTAGTATTTTTTTCAGACTCTCAAACATAGGATATTTTATTTCTAATCTATTTCCACTTAATAATGAGAGATTTTATGGTGATCCTTTTCACCCTATGTCAGTGTCTGGGTGTTTGACTGGGGAAGGCAAGGCCTTAAGCATTGAAATGGTGTTATGTTGTGCAGTCTAATGCCTGTAAATTGTAACTGCTGAATAGAATGAAATATAGCACACGGAAATGTGAGAAGCTTGAGTATTAGCATGTTGACTCAGCAAATTAACACAGTTTTCATAAGCTGCTGAAAGGGAGCTGGGCAAACTGAAATGTGCTTTCCTTCCAAAATGCAAAGATAAATGGAAATATAATTATGGATGCTCTGGACTGTTCTGCTTCTTCTAAGTCTCTTCTAATGCCTACTGAAATCAAAGGGAGTACTCCCCCTGGCTTCAATAAGCTTTAGATTTGGCCTTTGGTTATCTTCTTTCCCGTTGTGTTCTGAAACCATGTAATCAGTTGTGGGATATAGGGTAAGCTGCTGTAAATTCTTCTTAATTGCATTAAAATAAGAAAATTGTTTCTTCTGCAGAACTTACAGTTCACTAAATCTCTTATCATTAGTAACAAATGCTGTGTGCATTTCCAATGAGTTTTTAGATGCTATTGTTAGTTGAAGTTACCCATTACAAATGTTTGTTATGCTGAAAGTCAAGATAATAATACTTATGGAAAGTAATATGTAATATGAAGACACATCTACATATAAAATTGTATTTTTCTTCACAAACTTTTCCAGGTAATTTTTACTGTACTCAGGTTTTTCTATGTTATTCAATCAAAGATATTAAACTACACAAAAAAATTGTTTAGGTATCTCCACAACAACTGACCGCTTAGCCAAATCTCTGAAACCACAGAAGTATTTTCAGGACAGCAGTTAAGTTGTAGTTAAATTGCTGAACTCCTTGCTGCAGGACACTGCTAATGCAAAAAATCTATGAGAGTTTGGTGGGAGACCAGACAGCTCACAGAACAGAAGCTACCATCGGGGTTGATAAGTATTTAAAAACCATCTCAAGTCCAGGAAGCTGTAAATAATTGGGTGCTAGGAGACTGGCTTTGTATTTGTGTGTTTGCATTGTATTTGTGTCTTCCATAAACATCTGCTTTCAGCAAATGTTGGAGACAGGATACTCTGGTTTGACTGCTCTTCCGTTCTTAATATCTGTATGCACCTCAAAATGGTCTCCAGACAACCTGTAATTCCAGTGTGTAATTTTGAACAGAAAATCTGTTTTTCTGTTGTCCTACTTTAAATTTGATATGTTCTGTATCACAGTAATCTCAGAAATCTTTCAGTTTGTAAAGCCCACATTTACCCTGGTGTTATTTAAAGATGCCTTCTCAAGATACAGTGTAGGAGGAAAGTGAATAATCGAGCTGATTATTTAGCACATTCATAGTATTTTGACACTTTAAATAGCCTCTAACAATAATAATATTACAGTATTAATTAATTCATTGGACAATTTGTCTTTGATATGTGAAGGCAGGATGAAGTTATGGGAAAAAGAGGGTAAATTATGCAGGAAAAGTTGGGAAAAGAAAAGAAGAAAAGATTATGCATGAGTGAAATTTCTATGAGTTATACAGGGTCATCTGACAGTTACAGCACAGGTTTGTGCTGAAGTACAATTTGTACTGAATATAAATGGAAAGAATATGAGTAAACATTCTGACAAATTTCATGTGATTTTCAAAAAAGCTACGAAGAGTTATTTCAGGTCTCTTGTTCATTTTTTTATTGCTCTGATAATCAGACACTGCTTACTTTTCTTCCTTAGCAACCTCATACATCCTACCCATTCTTCTATTGGAAGTTTCTACTGGCATCTGTGGTGCTCTGTTATACTCAAATATTGTTGCAAAGACAAGAGAATAAAAGGGAGAAATCTAAGCAGCAATAGCACAAAAGAGCAGAAGACAGAGAAAACATTCCGACAACACAGCATCAATTTTTTTTAACTGAAATGTCTAAAAAGTTTAGTCCTTAAAATGGTAGTATCTTATTTTCAATCTGACAGATTTTAAATCTTACTTGGCCATCAAAGTGTTGGTCAAAACTTTTTCTCAAAGTAACAAGATATTAGAGTACTTGGTTATTGAACAATACTTTAGATCTTCAGGCAAAAAGTTCCACCAGCCAGGTTCCTCTCAGCATACAGTCAGATAAAATTCTTTCTTAGTCAGAAATCACTTTTACAATCATTTAAATAAGCTGCTAATCACAAGAAGGTAGGTATAAGAGAAGTAAAAGTGTGTGAATGATATAATAAAGGTTTGTCATGATTAAATTAGGAAAAACATCATAAGAAGTAGCCACCTTCCTAAACCCAACTGTGGTAGAGGGCAGCTATGATACTCATGGAAGGAATTTCCAAAGCTTGCTGGTATTCAACTTGCAAATAAAATTTAATTCCACTGGCCACTACAGGTCTTTCAGCTTTACTGTAACACTGACATTTCAAAAGGTTTTACTACTTCATAGTGTGTTTTAATCTTCTGGTATGGGTGCCACAGCTTCCTGTTGTTTATGGTCCATAAAGTAATCATAATCTGTTCTGTCAGATAGAGGGAAGGAAGGAGTTGGAACATATTTAATTCCCTCTGTAGGCAAGAAGCTTTCAAGCTTCCTTCATTTTTGTTCTTTTAAATCAGAATACTGTTTTATTTTCTACCCAAAGATTGATAAAGTTATAAATTTTCAGGCCTTTCTGGGGCAAGTTCATACAGAAGTCAAATGTTTATAAGTGTTATTTTGCACCTGGGAACAGCTTCTCCTGTGTCAGTTCAAAGGTCCACCCACACCTGCTAATTGTCTCTGACACTGGCCGATAGGGAAGACTGTGAGAACAGGACAACCATGTGGCGACACTTCTTAAATCCTTAAGAATCTCCAGCCTCCTGTATTTTTGCCTCTGGGCCGTTCTGGCCTGGATATGGTCTCCCAGTATTTAACAGACATGGACGGACTTTTTGTTTCTCCCATGAGTTTGTCCAGTTGCTTTCCAGTTGCTTTCCAGTTGCTTTCCTGGTGACTTTTAAGTGTCTGCAATGTCCTGGGATAAAGCATTCCATGTGAAGTACAGGCTGTGCAAAGGACTATTTCTTTTTGTTTATTTTGAACCTGCTAGTTTTGTTTAACGTATCTCAGTTCTTATAAAGAACAAAACTGTGAACAATTTTTTCCTGTTCACTTTTGATATTCCACTCACAATTTCATGGTTTTCTATCATATCTATTCCTATTTATCTCCTTGCCAGGGCAACAGTTCCATGTCTAGTTTAATCATTCCCATGTATATTTCTGATTTTCAATGTCACCTTCCTCAGAAGCTTTTCCACTCCTGCTATATCCTTTTTTAAAGTAAAGAATCAAACCCTTCACAGTATTGAAGGTATTTATATTATATGGATTTATATAGTAGGAAACATCATTATACTGTTGAGTTTTTCCTTTCCTAAAGACTCCTAGCATCTGATTTGCTTTTTTTATCATTGCTGAACACAGAGATGACATTTTCATGGGACTATCTATTATAGTCCTAAAGTCTAATTTCTAAGTGGTAAAAGCCACCTCAGACACTGTCACTTGGTATATAAAATTAGGATTGGGTTTTTTTTGAAGCCATTTCTTCGTCTCCATGAAAGTTCAACATTTTATCACTGATACAGTCTTTAAAGGTCTTTCTGCATTTCTTCATAATATGGCATCATCTTTAATTTTTTTGCCTAATACCAAGTATCAGCAAACTTTGCCATTCATTGTTTTTCCATTTTTCTAGGGCATTTATGAATCTGATGAACAGCATGAGACCAAAACACACTGTGGAACATCACTCACCTTTCTCTAGTATGAGTACTGGCCCTTCAGCTCAGCTTTTTACTTCTCATAGTTTTTAACCACTAGTTTTCCATTTAACTTTCCTGGTGTCCCATATCGACTTAGTATCTTTAAGAATTTTTGGTAAAATATGTTTCTTGAGTGACTTCTGAAAACTCAGATAAACTATATCGATCCCATGTTCTTTGCCTGCATGAATGTTGGTTACTCCAGAGAACTCTTTTGTGTTTGTGAGGAGCATCTTTCCTTGAGAAAACTGTATTAATGCTTTTTCTGTGTCTATTTTTCCACTGATTCCTTTCTAGAGTAGTTTATCTCACGTATGTGTGACACTTTCTGGCCTTTTGTTTCCTGAATTATCTTTGGAACCCTTTAAAAATATTTCCATCACATTTGCTATCTTTCTGTTTTCTAGTGTCGTGCAATTTCAAGATAGACGAGCTTTAGGAGAATGTAATCTGGTCCCAGTGATTTATTACTGTTCATTTTGTCAGTGTATGTATTTTATATCGCATTTGACTTCACTTTAAGGCAGAGGGAATTCCTCAGAAAGAAGGATTCCAACATGAAAAACCTCCCTGTGCTCTCCAGTGCGAACACAATTATGAAAAATTCATTTACTTTCTGTTATGACCTTATCTTCTCTGGGGGATCTTTCATTTTCTCTGTCATCTGTTGGCCCTCCAAACCCTTTGGAAGGCTTCCTGTTCCTCACTGTGCTTAAAAAAACTATATGTATTTTTTAAACCCGTTGCAAGTTGCTTCTCAAATTCTCTTTTTGCTGCCTTGTGTTTTTAACACAGAATTTAGAATTTATGATCACAGAGTTTACAATCCTTTTTATTATCTTTCCTCGAACACAACTTTGGCTTTTTACAGATGCCTTCTTTTTTCTAATATCCTCTCTTATCCTGCTGTATTGCCATGCAGACTTTCTTTTGGTCTTCCTAAAGTCTTTTTTGACAGGTGCTATGCATTTGATCCAAGCCTCTAATAAATACTTTCCCAGCTGTCTGCCAACCTTTTTGTCTTTTGGTTGTTCTTTATTGTTTCTTTTTAAAGAAACATTTTTATGTTGTTTCCTTTTTAAGGTTGATCCATAATGAATTTTGCTGGCTTTTGCCACTTGTGCAAGGAAGCTGAAGCACAGTATGCTGTTGGCACTTTTGGAGGGTTTTTCATTAGCAATGTTTTGAATCAAGTCCTGCGTGCCACTCAGGAACAGCTTTTTGTCTCCGAGGTTCCCTGTATAATTCAGCCTCGGAATTAAGACTTGGCATGATACAGACCAAATCTATTTGGAGGTAGTCACAGTCTCCCGTTGTGATCATGTTTCCTGTCCTCCCAGATACACTGATCTCCCTCAACAAGTCATAGTCACTGATATTATCTTGGAAAGACAATAATAAAGTTATATATGCCAAAAAGTTGTCTTATTTATCTTAATTTTACAGAGGTTGAATTAGTGTTATCATCAGAATTTAGATCTCTCCCATTAATCTCAGGAAAAAAATGCCTTTCAGGACCCAGTTGGGTCCATGTATTCAGATATCAAGGATCCATTAAGCTAAAGTAGGTAGTAGATAGGGAAATCTAAGTAGACACAAAATTTCTTTTTTAGCACATTTCCTGTTCTTATTCATGAAACATTAAAAACATACTACTATTTGAACATAGCTTAAGTAGTATTATATTACTGATAAATGCATTATTTTTAATTGCTGAAATATTGAAACATTTAAACCTGATAGTCTTTTATCTTACTGATAGAGATCAAAGGGAAATACTTGCAAGGTCCCTGTATTAAAACAGTGACAGGTCACACCATTTATTCTGGTAGTTCTCTATTTTTCTCCTGAACAACATGTTAGCGTTAGGGCTTGACTTTGCTCCACATGCTCCCATCTATCTTGGGCGCAGCAGTAGAGCAAAACTAGCTCAGCTGTTGTCACTGATTTACCACATAAGGTTTTTGTGTGCTGCTGCTGTTGATATTATTAAGGTTAATGTGTCTGCATCATTCAATTGTTTAATTCTGGTTGATATGAGAATTATTGTCCTCTTCTTGTCCATGAATTTCCCAGCTATTAACTTTTTACCCATAGAATATGTCTGAGGTGTAAAATGAAGGTGTGAATATAGCTTGCAGGATCATAGTAAGTGAAGGCAGCTTGTAAGTGGACACACACTGCGAATATGAATAGCTAGATTACATAGGCAAAGCCCCTTGGGAACCTATGCTCTCATAGCTGTGCTGTTGACTATGCCAATACAGCCTCACTTCTTTTGCTATCTGCACCAGATAACATGTTGATATACTGGATGTGCTAGTGTGCAGGCTAGGACACCTTTTTCTGTGTGTATGCATGTACCTACATTTGTCTGTTGGACCAAGTGTCCACTGACAGCTATAGGTTGACTGTGGAACAGTCTTTGCAGCAGCAGCATTCTAATGAGGTTTCTGAGGCAGTAGAATGAGATGTCTTTAAATTATTTCTTGGTTTTCAATGTAAAAAAGAAAGTGGTCTGCATTCCTTTTTTGTTGTTTTTTTTAATTCTGTGAGTTGTTAATGTTAAAAATGCTTGTGTGCAGCTGACAAAACTCAGTGGCTTATCTCCTGTAGTATGGCCAAAATGCAGATTATTCCCAGCTTGTGAGGGATGTGTGACAATGAGTTTTGCTGGCGGGATGTTCAACTCATGTGACAGGAGAAGTATGCAGCTCTCAAGGAGCTATGGAGCCCATTTTATCAAGAGCTTGGGTAAGATATTGCTGTCTTACATCCTGCTAAATGAAAAAAAAGCAGAGCAGGCTGGTCTCCTTAGAGAAAAGCCAAATGAGAAGACATTTGATAATGGCTCCAATATTGGTTAATTCTTAGGCAGCTTTTTCAGTATGAATATTTTCCTAAGAAGTGAGAAGGACTTGGAAGTCCTAGTGGATACCAGGCTGAACATGAGCCAGCAATGTGCCCTCATGGCAAAAGATGCCAGTCGTATCCTGGGCTGCATCAGGCAGAGCATTGCCAGCAAGTTGAAGAAAGTGCTACTTCCCTTCTACTCAGCCCTGGAGAGGCCATATTTGGGGCTCCGGGTTCAGTTCTGGGCTCCCCAGTACAAGAAAGACATGGACCTATTGGAGTGAGCCCAGTGAAGCATCAGACATACGAAGAGAGGCTGAGAAAGCTGGGACTGTTCAGCCTGGGGAAGAAAAGCGTCTGGGAGATCTTATCAATGCACATAAAGACCTGAATGGAGGCTGTAAAGAAGACAGCCAGACTCTTCTCAGTGGTGCCCAGTGCCAAAGGCAATGAGCACATTGAAATATAAGAAATTCCACTTAAAAATAAGAAATCATCTTTTTATTGTGAGGGTGATTGAGCACTGGACCAGGTTTCCCAGAGAGGCTGTGAGTCTCCATTCTTGGAGATATTCAAACACTGACTGGACATGGCCCTGAGCAACCTGCTTTAGGTGGACTAGATGATCTCCAGAGGTGCTTGCCAGCCTCAACCATGCTGTGATTCTGGAAAATAGGCAAGTAGACTCTAATATTGCCTCCTCTTATAGCTTCCCCTGAGCAGTGCTGGTGGAACGTGCCTGCTCTGTACTGATAACTGTGTTGAGTGTGCAGTACTCAGGTGTTTTAAGTGCACTCAGTTACTGCTCGGACACAACAGAAAGTCAGCATTTTGAAAGATAAGCTGGCATATTGAATTGCTCATCAACATATTCATGATTTTGTAAAGCTTATTATTTTTTCCATCATTGGTTGATCAACTGATCAAATCATCAAATAATTTGATCGGTTGATCAAATAATACACACATGAAAATTGTCTTTAAAATATTTAATCATTCTCTTTTAAAATTTTGTTTTTGTCAACTCTAATTGTATATATTAGATTCAGATTGTTCCTGAAGTTTGTACTTCATAATATTCCAAAAGCAACTGCATGGTTTAGCTATATTCTAGTCTGTCAGAGTTCTCCTGACAGGTATCCTACATGCTGATAGATAAAAGCTGATATGTGCAATGAAACACTTGAAAGAAATCTGTTTTCTACTCTAATTAGAGCAGTTTAGTGGAGTTTCAAATACAGCCAAATGTAACTTCATTGAGTTGGTCTTTTTACCTTAGATGTGCATATAAAAGCAGCACTGAGACAGAAACTGGGCTCTGAATGTGTACTAGTAATACCTATTTCCATTTTACGTTTTATCATTGTCAGCCGTTGTCATGTGACGTTATTCAATCTTGCTTCATAAGGACTGTTAGACAGGAACTATAGTTTAAGCTGCTCTTTGAAAAATTACCGCTCAAAGTAATTTTTTTCTGTTGCTGAAACAATGCAAAAGAAAGGCTCTGCATCTGCTGTGCAGTAGATAGCTGTAGACATGAGAAATAACCGTAACTTCATGGTATCTTAATGTTTGTACAAAACATTGATTTTTCCCTCCTCTGTATACAACTGGTGTTTTCCTTGAGACTTTCTTTAATCCACACCACAGGAAACCCATCTAGTAAGCTTGCTAAAGTGTTTCAATTAATGCATTCACATTGCACACAGAATTTTATGTAGCATTGCAGTTCTGCGGTATGTCATCTGTTCTAAGTTTTAATCCTCATAAGTGTTTATACATGATGGCCTTCAAGTCATCGCTCTCCACACAAAGACAGCATACCGCTGTTCACAGAATCACAGAATCACTGAGGTTGGAAGGGACCTCTGGAGATCATCTAGTCCAACCCCCCTGCTCAAGCAGGGTCACCTAGAGCACATTGCACAGGATTGCATCCAGGCGCGTTTTGAATATCTCCAGAGAAGGAGACTCCACCACCTCTCGGGGCAACCTGTTGTGCTGGTTGGTCTGTGTGTGTTAGCCAATATGTTTACTGGGCCACAAATTAATTTCCATTGAAAAATTTTGGAATAAATACATAAATATCAATGGAAAAGATTGTTCAATCAGTTATGGTAAACCTACCATCTAAAATATAGTGAAGAAAAGTTAAATAAATACGTTTTTAAATTATCTTCTCATATGATGCTTGTGAAACACTTGGTTATGTGTAACCTTTTTGTTAAGTTTTATTTACTACTTATTATTATAACTGACAGATGTCAAATGTAAATATGGTTTTGTTGCCTTTGTGGTGCCTTTCCATATGCTTCCTGATACAGGCCCTTTAGAAAGGATGGTCTTTCTATTCTGCGTACATAGTGTCTAGTGCAAACAAGTTGGGGCAGGACAGGACATTGGGCTCCCAAGATCATCTTGTTGCACATATATCAAGTGGCAGTAGTCTGAAAACTTTCAGTTAAGATTCAGTACCTTTCTCTGGTAAGCCAGTCATTCATGTCCCTTCTGTTATACATCACACAAGTTATTATATATTTGCACATTTTTGTCACAAAATTTCAGGAGAGATCATTAATGCTGATGGCTATTGATTAAAGGATTCAATTTCTTCTGTACATTTTCTGTACTTCCCTGACGAACTGAAAGAAGATGAATAGAACTCACATTTCTACTATATTAATTAAGTTGGAAAGTGTTGTGTAATGTCAGTAAATGACATTTCATTAAGTAAAATATATTCCTGGCTGTAGAAACTAATGTACTGTATTATGCCAAGAAAAAGTAGAAATTCAGTGATGGTTTTATAAGTATGTAATGATGTTTTGGTAAAGAATCTTTCCCATTAAAGTATTAATTTCCTAGCTTAAGACTTTTTTTGCACTACTGACTATTACTGTTCTACGCGAACAAAACCTTAGAACCGGTCTGGACCTAGAAATAATGAATCCGCACAGTGTCAGGCTGCTCAGCAGCGTGCCCTCCTAGCATGACTTCACTGATGTCAAGATCCCTTTTTCTCTAAAGAGAGTTTACGGGAAGACGCCAGGAGGAGTCTTTCTGTTTGTTCGCTTTCCTGGATCTCAGTCTAAGTGGGTAGACTGTTCACAACAATTTTCACAGGGACCGTAGTTGTATTGAAAACAATATTTGAATTCTAAACAGTAAAGACTAACTTTACAGACTACTTCAGAAAACAGCTGTTTAAATGATTGCTTCTCTCTCTTGTCAAAATCTCTTTGTTAGATGGACAATACACTTGTTTGATCATAAAATGCTAGGGAAGACACTGATCTTTCATTTTGGAAAATTTCATGAAGTATTATCTCACTGTCAACATTCTGTACTTGGAAATTGCCTACTGTGTTAATCTATTATGTAAATAATATGCTTTGCCCTCCCAAGTCAGATGGAAAAGAAAGTACGTGTAACAGAAGTGCAGTGTTAGTAATGCATAATATAGTAAAGCCAGGCCCTTATCCGAAGGAGAAAAAAATAGCTCGCCTGTGCCCAGAGCAGTCCAGATGGAATCCCAGTAGGCAGCACACTTGTGTAAATGGAAGGAGTTTTATTTATTTCAGGAAATCCATGCTTCACGTTCTCTTATGTTTCTTTGCTTTCCTAATATGGTATACTAATATTCAATTACTAAGTCTTCAGGGATTCTTTTAATTTCCAGTATGCTTTATCTCAAAGAGCCTGCATATTTTCTTTGTATTAAAAATATATTTACTTTATGACAAGACTGATTTCAAACCACTGCACAATGGTTTTGGTTTTCTGTGTGCTTCTGTATAGTTGAAATCTTACACATTATGCCAAATAAAACACCTCAGATAGCAAACCATCTTATCTTGTTACATTCTTTAAAGTAATTTATGTAAGCTGTGCTGAAACAACTTTCTGGAGCTCAAAATATAAATCTAGGTTGTCATGGATACACACAAGAGAAGGCTTTCTTCATAAATATGTTATGAGTCTGACAATTTATTTTTAGTACATAAAAGTAGATTTTTCCCCAAAAAGATGTAGGATATAACTAAGGTCATCATTGTACTCTGACTGCACTTAAGTACATTCTCTTTTTATTCCTGATCACAATGCCAAAATATTTTTAAAACTTGAGGTTTATGTGCATTTCAAAACGGCTGAAGAGAGCCCCAGGCTTTTCTCTCACCCGTTTGACCCTCCTTTGTGCCTGCAGTGGAATTGGTCTATTGCTTACCGACAATTAGGAAGTTAAGCTTTGTTATCCAGAACAGCATCCAGCAGTGCTTTCAGATCTGAAAATATTTCACTTGCTGTTTTCTTTTCCAGTAATTAAACTATATGAGGTGATTATAACATATAGCTGGATAAGCTAAATAATTTATAGACCTTTTAAGTCAGGAGAGACCTTCTAGTATTGCATGTTGTATTTGCTCCTAGTTCCCTGTAACTTCTGTAGTGCAAGAGGCAATGCCCTAATATGTGATTCTTTGTTACTGTGGGCTGATGAAATAACAGAAAGTTATTAGCGTGTGATAAAACATAAGCCTGTGATAAAAAGCATTAGAAAAGGAAATTGCTAAGAATAATTCACAACAATAAAAGTATTCTAAGTGAAGGATGCTTTTAAAACTTTTGAATCTTTAGATTTTCATACAACACCAAACAGTGGAGAGGTTTAAGAGCTGTCCAGTTCAGAGCTCTCTCATTGGGTATCTCTTGACTTCAAGTAAAACAGAATAAAATGCAAC
The DNA here is from genome assembly GCF_036417845.1 of Apteryx mantelli. NCBI lineage: Eukaryota > Metazoa > Chordata > Aves > Apterygiformes > Apterygidae > Apteryx > Apteryx mantelli. Next base: position 26,458,308 of record NC_090020.1, on the reverse strand, counting down.
AAATCCTTAAAATATCCTTTCTTTCTTTAATGCACAAACTGTTAACAGTTCTTTAGAAAATCACATATCTTCCAAGAGTACATAAATGTTAATTTCTTGCATATCGCATGAACTGTGGTGTAAAAACACACTGTAGAATTCGTCTAAATCTTTTCATGGAAAAAAACTAAGTTAACTAAAAATTTATGACAAACTGTGCAATTAATAATAAATATATACACCTAAGCAATGACTTATTTGGGCTATACCAAACACCAAATAATTTTGAAAAACAGTTACTGAAGGTGTTGATGCAAGCACTTCTACAAATATTCATTTCTTTTCCAGAAAGTTTTCATCCCAACAATCCAACTTGCTTCTGTTTCTCTAGCTACAGTAGTCAATTTTCAAATTTTTTCCCCTTTGAATTAGCTTAACAACTGTAGCAAAATGATACATAAATCATATCCATAGATGCTCTGCTCCATTAAGAATCAGAAAGTCTTTTTTTTTTTGGTTGAGGGGTCATAAGTGAAACAGATACTTTATACATAGCACAATAGAGGCATAAAGCCTAGCGCCAATGAACCTAGAAGAATCCTTTTGTTTGCTTTCTGGGAGTCAGACATAAATCACAAAAGCAAGATTTCTGACCTAGAATGTTAAGAAAGTGCTAAAAACATTAAACAGAGGATGAAATCACACACTCTTGGAGAGAATTTATCATTTTTAAGGCTGGTGTACAATTTATACCATGACCATTGCTTAATGAAATACAACACTGCATGAGGAAATTGTCTCTCAAATTTATTTTCAGGTCCTAGTGGTAGAGAAAAGGCCTAAAATACAATTTGCATGTACTGTCTTTGCTTGTGGTTTGCAAATCCTACTAATAAAAGATCTTCGAGTAGGAGTCTTGAGTGGAATTGTACAAATCGTGGGACTCAAAGAACAGAGGGCCTTAAAAGCAGCTATGCCTTAAAAGTATGCTATGCCTGCTGATGTTACAGGAGAGTCTGTAATGAGGGCATTAACCTGGCAAAGACTTGCTAGGTGTGCCAATAAAGCTCTTCAAGAAAAGCCTCCCAGCAGCTTTCTATTGCCAGCAGGATTGTCCATTTAATGTAGGTACGAGGGCTGGAGAAGGTGAGTTTCATAGTAGTGACAAGGGAGCCAGAAGCACAATGTAGTGTTAGAAATTGCATCCTTAAGGTGTTTGCAGAAAGCAAGTGCATAACTGACTCATGCTTTTGTTTTTAAGAAAACTAAGCCTTCTCCTTCTCTCTTCTCCTGCTCCTGTGGATTTTGTTGTTGTTGCTATATCTGAATAGTTACATGTATTCTCTTTAGAGATGTGGAAAAGTATGGGCAGCTTGTCTCCTTAAATAAATGAGTAGTATTCTGTCATGAATATCACTACTGTTGTGCCCTACAAAAAAGGTACCTCATGAGTTTCTTCTGCAGTGCAACTTTATATTCCACTTCCATTTTGCCATCTGCTGTAAAAATTTTGAATTGACAGAACAGAGGGCTATTGTTGATACCCACACATTGCAGGGGATCACACACAGCTATTCGGAAATAGCCCCCAAAGTAATATAATTTGGGCAGATATTTGGGGAGTATAAGTGATGTCTCTTCAAGCAGACTGATTTAATTAAAATCTAAACTGCGAAACTGACATGATGCAACGTAAAATTATGATCTGAATTTAGTTTCTGATTTCCTGACTTCTGTGGTTTTGTTTGAGCAAGGAACTAAACTATGCTTTACAGCTGCGAAAGAAAATTGTTTCATCACCCCAAAAAACCCAAACTCAAAGGATTAAAAAAAAAAAAGCAGCATTTCTGCTGTCTTTCCTAGAAAAAATTACTGAAAAATGATTGAGCAATTGGTGAGCAATTTTTAAATAGTTTCCCAGGATTCTGCAGTCACAGGACTTCAGAAACATATCATTTACAAGCAATATCAGGCTCTAGTTAAAACTGCCAGTAATATTGCACCCTGAGAGAATGCCACGTTTCATGATAGTGTAAGTGTTTGATATGTTTGGGTCCTCTATTAGAGCCAGAAGGACTTTTAGTAAGTCATTGCTGACCATTTCTCTCATTTTTACAGGCATCTGCCTTGATGCCTTCAAAACAACATCACCAGACAGTGGTTAGAAAAGTTTAAGCTGTCACTACAGCTTATTTGATGCAACTGATGTTCTTTTTACTGTTGCCCTCATCTGGCACCTTCCATGTCAACCATCTGTTGTGTCTGGGCCCAAAACTAGATTATCATCTCTGGAGGGCATTATCCACTTTTTACTACAGTTTTGTTCAGTGATCAGTCTAAAAGGCCCTAATCTTTGCCTTTGCCCCCACTGTAGCACTAAATACAAATACATAATAAATGCAACAAACACTATTGAAAACCCTTATACACTCTTTAGCTACAGTTTCTCTTTCCAGCCAGAGTTTGTCACTGTCCAGATATGCTTATAATTTTCCTAAAGAAAATATAGGTGTAAAATTGCAGATGTGTGTGAGCCCAGGATATAGAGGAATGTATGTAGATTAACTATGTGACTTTAAAAATAAAGCAAAGCAAAACATGTAAAATGCTAGAAATAGAATTGTTTAAGGAGGTCAATTCAAAATCATATTTTGAAACACCTCATAGGAATCATTTATGTTTATCTGAAAAGAAAATAATATCTTTGAATTTTTTTCCACAACTTGATTCAGTTTGTTTTTGTTAAATTTCACAGAGCTTTCAGATTCAAATCTTACCCTTTTCCTCTTATTGCTTCTCAAAGGAAATATACCAATTGCTCATGGGCTGCAGAGAGTCAGCAGTTTTGTAAGGCAGTCTTTTTCCCATTGCCTGGTCGAAAATATTGCTGCTCAAAATAAGTCAGGGAAAAACATTTATAACTCTTGAGCAAGTTTTGTTTTCCAGTGCTATTTGTGACCAGTGGGTCTGAAACTCCCTTGAAGGTTTCCTAGTAAAATTTCAAATATATGGCTAGGTGTTTAGTAACATCTATGTAATAAGCACCATTTTAGCTCTTTACCAAGAACTGTTTTGTTAGTGTTAAATTGATGCAATAAAGTTCCCTCAGCTTCTTTTGTGCTGTGCCCTTTGCATCGTGCCTTTGAAAGTCCAAGCCCAGTGGTAGCAGGAGGCTCCATCAGCAGAGGTGGCATCCATTCTGTACTAAGACCTTTGGCTCTGGAGGGAGGTTAAAGGAGGCGTGGAGGATGTGTGCTCCATATCGTGCAGGAATCTGGGGATGCAGGGGACTGTGTGGGGAGAGGAGGCAGTAAGGTCAGCATGAGACAAAATGACCCTCTATAATTACCTTTCTGACAAGCATCTGTGCATGTACTGAAAGAGCTGAGGGTGCAGGTATGTTTTTTTCCTAATAACTGGTCATGTAGTATGGAACGGAGAAACTCCTGAGGTGCAGAAGTTCTACAGAGAAGCAGAGAGAGAGAAACTGAATGGATGGAAAATATCATTTGGTTATCTTGCTAGGGCTCCTTATTACCTTGCAGAGGAAGGTGTTACAGAGGTTTTGTAATCCTTTGCCACACTAATAAGACACAAAACTACTTTCCAGTTGTGGAGGACTATGATAGCTGAGATGAGAAAGTCATCCTGCTTGTTTACTGCTTCTGTCTGCAACTGCAACAAACACAGAAAAATGTTCTCTTGCAAAACAGTTGCCATATTGGGTCTTTGCTGAAATGCTTAGTGGTCAGGGTGAATTGCCCTCTTTTGTGAAGATTTCATGAAGATTTTCTGTGTATTGTATTTATGCTGACCAAGGCAATCACGACTGAAAAATGTTTCTTATTTATCTCTGGGAAAATATTATACCAATATACTTAGTAAATTTGATAACTGATTTGGAAATGATAGCGAAAATGCGGTTGCAGATCAAAACTAGAAAAGTTCATTGAAAAGTATGGTGCTATTAACACAAAGTTAAACAGTGCAGACAGGAACATGATGGTTAAGATGGAGAGAAACTGAGCACAAACATAAATCTGAATGCTTGAGCAGCCTAATTTATGTCATATACTGTAGAGGTTACAGAACTAACAGCTTGCCTACACTTGGAAGTTAATTTAAATTAAGATGGATTGTCACTTAAAATGCAGTATTTGTTTCTAAGTGACAATCAACCGTGGACATTTTGAGACCCAAAATAAAAGTGTTATATTCCTATGTGGTCTAATCCCTTTCAAATATAAATTTTAAAAAGCTGCCTGACCTTACCAAGAGTAACTTTTTAAATGTCCTTTTGTTGAAATAAAAAGTCAAATCGAGGCTTGCAGAGAAAACACAAAGAGAGGAAATCAAAGCAGTTATTCCAGGAAAGCGGAGAAGAAAGGGAAAGGGAAGAAGAAAAGGGCCTTTAATTAAAGAGGAATGTTTCGTCAAATACACCATTCTGGGATGCAACTTCAAGAGTTAAAGGTAGGCAGATTTACAAGTACCTCTAGAGCAACTGAAGGCAAAATGATGCTAATTATCAGGACTCTCTGCCAACAGCTATAGAATTGAAACCACAGAGAGAATGGCAAAGCATGCTTGCTCCATTATCTGCTCAAACTTTAATTTTCTGTGTGTGTGGTGTAACTTTGAATTTGCATTTCAATTGCTCATTTTGGAATTGGGAATAACCTAGCAGGGTATCTAGGAAAACAGATCTAATAAGGAAACATTGGATGTATCTGCACTGCTCAGGTCACCTGCAGCCTCACAAGTCTGGTTCCCCTGACTTTTGCAGAGTGTGCATGCAGCAGTGCCCCAGAGATCTCTTCTGAGCTAGACCAGCTCAGTGCTTTCCCAGGCAGAACCCAGAAGTGGAGCAGTTAAAAGTGATCTTAAGATGGCAGTCAGTAGGCTTAAAAAAACAATTTCATGATATTTGATATTCATCACAGACTTACAGAACTTAATAAAACAGACAGAAATCCATCAACCATTTTGTAATGGTTGCTTTATTCTAGCTGTTCAGACAGTTGCCTAAAGCTGTAATTCATAACTACGTATAATACCATTTATGTATATGCTTGAGACAGTCTACAAAACTGCCTACATCTAGAATAAATTATTTAATTAACATTTAATAAGTATATTGCATTAATACTACCTGTATTTGGGGAAGAGAGAATAATGGATGTGAACATGTGGCAGAAGACTTATGAAATACCACAGCAAAGATAACAGCATAAAAATTTACCTAGGCCATGCTGTGAATAGAACAAGATGCTGAAGAAGTGGAAAAATGTATAAATTAATTATCAGTTGAGTTAAGCTTCAAGAAAATCTGTGCCTGTTAAGATATTTTGATGGGCATGAAATTATGCATAACTCATCCAAATTTGGTAACATATTCTCATTTTTCTATTCTCTGATTTTTGCAAACAATTATGCAAAATGAAGGTAAATAAACTGAAATGTAAGTATTATTGCTGTTATAAATTTAGGCTATTATTCATTGATATACACTTCAATTTTGTTTAACTTATAGATCTGTGAAGTTATTGGGTAATAAGATGCCTCTTCCTTTTGACTGTGATAGTAAAATGCATTCTGCTAGCTCTGACTTTTAAATAAAAGTTGCCGAATTGCTTCTTCTTTTGCCATCCTGCAATTTCCTCCCTAGTCTCAGGAGACAGTCTCATGTGTGCTATGATGAGCTACCACCTCTGCCCCAGGCTGTTTCTGTAGCACTCACCGCACCGGATGACCACTTACAACACTGCAAGAAAACAGGGAGAAGAGTAGCTCTGTTTTCTCCACTATTTGCTACCCCACTGGGCTCTGCAAGCCTTCAGGAGAGCTGGAAAGGAGTTTTGAGTTAAGGAAGCACTAGCAAAGGTAGCTCTGTGTCTGCACTGCGGAGAAGATACATCTTTCTCCTCACATCTGTTGTATATACAGGAACACCAAGCTTGAAATCACAGGAAAGTTCTCCTGCCTCCCCCTGATGTTCATCCCCAGTTAGGCTGCTGCTGTCCAAAAGGGGCTGCTTTCTACCATGCTGACCAATATATCTTTATGACTTATTCCTTGTGCTGCCCTCTCTGCTTGTTCCATTTACCCAGTGTCTTTTATTTTATAAAAGAATTGTAAACTGTGCAGAGTAGGAAAACTTTTTTTGTGTTTTTGTACCTGGACCCTGCCTCAGTACAAACAGTAATAATAACAACAATCACAACTCCTGTTGAGGTACCTAAACCAGACTTGTGTTTTTCTTGTTCTGTGAACTAATAAAAGGAGAGAAATGGTTGGGTCAGAGAGTCTGTAGCCCATAATATCTTTTTGATGAATGTTTGCCCTCAGGTTGAAAATGTTGGACACTGCTGATGTGCTGAAGTTTGGATGTTATGAGCTCCCCAGCTTTTCTTTCATTCTGCAGCATTCCCAAAGGTGTTAAAGTTTACTGTATCAGAGCTTTCTAAAGGTAGGATTATTATCATGTTAGATAGCAGAAATCCACAAAGAAGTGCTCCTAAAAATGCTTTCCAAGAACAGTAGATTTAAGGAGCATAGAAATCTCTCCATCTGCAGGCATCCCCGGAATTTGCCTTCTATTTGTTCTGCTCTTCTATTGTTTCAGAGATGCACCTTGGCAAGAGACAAAGAACCAGATGTGAATGCTGATGGTGCACTGAGCATGCTTGGGGGGAAAATTGTTTTAATCTGAAAGTGGCAGCACTCTCTTTCTGCTCTAGCGGAGTAGGAACTCAAATCCTAGTGGAATTGCTACATCTCTACGTCTCCTAATGGACCTCAGATTTTAGAAAAGCTGAGCACTTGCTTTTCTAACTCGATAGAATAAGAGCTTCAAATTCTGACTTTTTCACTGAAGTGATACAAAACCCCACAGAACAAACTAAAAAAATACCACTCCTTAATCTTTTTATTATATTTTTTAACTGGTTGTTGTCAACACTTCAGCAAACAAGGTTTTCAGAATTTGATTATTTGGTCCCTAACCCTTCATCACTTATAATTACCTAAAATTGGCATTAGCTGCTGCCAAGACAACATGAAAGTAAAAAATCTCCTTACGTGGCCTTTTTCAACTGTATGCAGTATTCCTTACAGATAAAAGATGTACATTAAAGTTAAAATGAATTAAAATTAAGGCCAAGAGAAGATTAAATGGTATATCCAAAGTCACCCAAGGACTCAGTGGTGGAGCTGAGTCTCTCTCATCAGGGCAGCGCCCTGTCCATCAGGACTTCCTTGCTGCCATTGTAGGAAGCTAGTATTCCTATGCTTCCTGTCTGCAAATACAAATGACTAGGCAAGGCACAAGGTCATGGAAAATAGGCCTGTGAAAGCAAGTTGGTGTATATTAAACACTGCAACACATAAAAGCTGTGGTCCCAGAGGTGCTGTTTGCAGAAGAAGGCAATGATAGAGCTCCATCTCAAAGACGGGAAGCTCAGCGGAAGCTAGAAGATACATTGGGCTCACTATTTTTAGTTTATTAAAACTATCCGTTATGTTTCTTTATTGTCTTCAACTCTATAACATCCTCAGAGATTTGTTATTCTACTCATTGAAAAAGAAAGGCAGCAGGCTATGGTTTTTCTATCTTCTTCGTCCGTAGCCCATAGACTGAACACTCAAGTTTATAGCAGATGCCTAACGCAAAACAGATGTGGAAGGGTCAAGATAATGGTGAATCTGGTATGCTTCCCGAGAAACTCTTTCCTGTTCTTCAAGGGTAAAGTAAAGTTATCAGACTATGGGACCATGGTTTTGGGAGTGTTGAGAGTATTTGTTTCTAATTTGTTAGGATCTTTTACTTTCTTTTTTCTGTGAACCCTAAAAGCGTAATCACTGGATATTTCCTATACATTATTACCTTTATAACTAAGCAAAGTTATCAATCCACTCACATTTTAAGGGATACACTATTTACAGTCAGGATTATTTTTTTCTATCATCAGCTTAATTTGCCTTAGCAGAGTAGTTTCAGAAAATGGTATTTACCTAGTCACACTCCACTTCATTATCAGCAGCAATTTTTTTCCTCCTTTTGTAAGACAAATACATTCAAAGCTCAGCTGAGAAGGCATTTAAATATGTATAATTTAAACTAACTGCCCAGTCATAACCAAAATTTATCTGCTTTGGCACAGATTTTGTCACAAGGGAATGACTGTCGGTCTTCTGCATTTTTTTCTTCTATGGACATCCCACTGCCTTCTCTCTGTAGCTTTGCAGTTTTGTATTTTGCAATATACAGTGGAGTGGAACTGGCGAGAGAGCTCTTCTGGTGCGTAATCAGCCACGCACTGTGTTCTGGGCCATTCTGTGCAGGGCACAAGAATGTTTTATCTGACATTAAGGTAGAATAACAACATTCATATGCTTCTCAAGAGGGTACAGTGAGGTGGAGCTGGTTGATATGCCTATGTTCAAAAGAATCGTAAAGATACTGGCCTTCCACCTGGATGCACATGAGCTCCTTGCACCTGCACTCCAGTATTTATAGGCTTCGGAAATATCCATGTATGTATAAGGACCAGAATTCCTCTAGAATGGAAGATCAGGGTGTAAACACTAATCCTTACCATGCTCCACTTGGATAATTTAGATGATTTTAGGGTTTAGGTTCCCTGGAAGATCTGATGGTGTTGACTAAAGTACTGAGTTTCCCCATTCTTCCCAGAGCTATGGGTCTTTAGACAAAACTTCAAAATAGAACTATAAATAATGTTTCATCTTACGGAGTTTTAGATTCGCAGCCCCACTGCAAACCATTGTGGACAGTAACACACAGGACAGTTTAATTAGCGTAGCCTCATGGAAACAGTTCTTTTAATCCCTTTCCCCTCATTTGGAGAATTTGTCACTTTTGCTGATGAATATAATAATAATAATGAGTAAATTAAAAATAGAGAAACAACATCTGTAATATAGGGAGTAAGAGGAAATTTGAAAATGCGAGAACAATCAGTAAAAACCATCCAAGTAAATGAGCAGATATTTTCTAAGATGACAGAGATTTAAAACTTTCCTGAGAAGTGGCTGTTTTCCTCCATAATCTGCTTAAAAACTGATTATTACTGGCAAAATAAAATATTCCCAGCTCATAATAGGGTGTTTGCTTTTTGCACTTCAAAACCCTTCCCTAACATAATCCTCATCAAAAAATTGTGTGGAAAGGGTATTTCTCCTCCTACAGCTGGAGAGTTGGCATTAAGAACATCTTCATTAGCTGGGAAAGCCAGTTACTGCCTCAAATGGAAGTATGCTTTACTAGATTTGAATTGTCCCCACACCATAACCTCATGTGTTTGCATATCTTTAAAAGAATTATTCTGAGTGTAAATTTATTTATTAAACTGAGCTGAATTGAGTTCAGACTGTCTTTTCATTATTATTATTTTAGCAGAATGTGCATTTTAGCACACATGCTTTCACAGCACACCTAAATGCTGACAGCACTGCTAGCACACCAATACTGTGTCAGATCAATGAAACTGTGCTTTCAAGGTCCATTATATCAGTAAATCAAGAGTGAATTAATTCTTTCCCTTCTCAATCTTTACTGCCAGCACGCTGGCCCCTCCCCTCATGCCGATTTCTCTCTCCTCGCAGTGCTTTGGGGAAGAAAGTGCAAGTTACCCCACCGCTTGCTGTATTTAAATTCTTCGCTTTTCTCTCTGCGCCCTCGCCCACGGGAGCAGAGGAGCAAGGCGAATGGCTCAGCGTCCCCGGGAGAGCCTAACCTGGCTGCTCCCTGCGGAGAGCAGGAGGGAGAGGAGAGCAGCAGCAGCAGCAGCAGCAGCAGCAGCAGCAGCAGCGCTCACTGCAGCCTTTTTTTTATGCAGGCTGCCCCTTTCCTTTAAAACAGTGCAGCCCTCCCCTGAGCGGCAGGCTGATTGCTTCCCTCCAGCCACATTTGGTATGCATGAGCACTACTGCTCCAAGGCAGGAGGTTGCTTTCTTAAGGAGGATCAGGGGCTACAGCAAATCCACTTTGCCAGCCTCCTCACCGCCTCCTGGCAAGCCTCCGTCCTACCTAGGGACCCGCAGGTGTGGACGGGGCGAACATGGGATGTCCAGATGGTGGTGGATCGTGTCTTGGGTAGGCGCTGTCAGGTTTGCGGTTGATTTTTCCCCTGGAATTTGTGGAGGGTCATGAATCAAACTGATGCTCCCCGGCCGCTAAACTGGACCATCCGGAAGCTGTGCCATGCCGCCTTTCTTCCGTCTGTCAGACTTCTTAAGGTACTGTGAAAATCAGCGCATGCTATTCTGCATCTGTCCAGAGCGCTTTAGTCTATGTTGCTGGAAAGTTAATTCCGAAATTGTCTCAACTTTATTATTAATTAGTTTACTTACCACCTTTACCACCTTTAAAACCCCTGCGAGTACCTGAAGATACCAAAATTGGGCTTCTGTACTCCAATTCTGCATGCTTAGCAGTTGATAAAGCTCTAGGAGATGGGTAAAAACATGGAAAGGGAGTAAGGGATGGTGGAGACAATCTGTGTTTCGGTTTCCCTAGGCTTGTAAAAAATACATGAACTTCTAGGGAAGAAGAAATCAGTTTCTAAGGTGTGTGTGTTTGTGAGCAGTCTTCTGCTATCTAGTATTTGGGGTTATTCAAACCCTAGGGATACCCATAGGTACAGTACCACTCAGACCAACCTGTAAATGGAGCAATATGTGAGTGGACAAAAATTATCTTGGTTTGTTAACAGCTGTACATAGAAGCAGAGGTCAGGTAAAGACTGACAGTGCAGACAGCTTCAGTGAAACTTTCTGATGATGATTTTTTTTCATTGTTTAAACCAAGTGGTACAATTTTCTTTTGAAGATGTTTTTAAATATCCCATCCTAAAAGATAATTATTTGAAAATTACTTTGGTTTATACACAATGGGAGGGGCTCTTAATCTCAGCATGTGAAGTACCGCTACTACTGCATGTCCCACTTATGCCTCTTCTAGAGGCATAGGTAACTGGAAAACAAAAATATCATGAATCAACTTTTTGAAGAAAATAGAGGTTATATTAAGCTGAAAAATCTTATTTGCTCTTGAAGCATGTTAATTTGTTTGAAAACATAATGCAACTTTAAAGAATATAATCAGGTTCCTTTAGGATTCTATACCTGTAATACATTTTGTTTTTTTTTTTTTTAATGTTGGATGCATGACATTAGTTATCTTAGTTCATCTTAGTACTTCATAGCTTGTCTTTGAAATTAATATGCAGCCAGGTAAAACATGGCTACACTCGCAGTGTGATGGAGTGTAATGGTTGATGTAACCATTTGATTTTGCATGGACAGCTGATACTTTGAAACTAAGTCAGTCCTCATTAATGCAAAATATTTGCTCAGTAGTGTACTGTATGGTAGTGCACTTGCTAGAAAAATAATGCACATATAATTATTGTGTATGTGAAACAAAATGACCATACTGTGTATCATGACTGGTATTTGTCACATCCTGGCAGGAAGGGACTACCCTAGAAAAACGTTGCTGTTTCCAACCCAGGTGTATGGCTGCTGGGAGATACGCTGTGAGCAGCTCCAAAGAATAGAAATTTGGTGTACGTTAGATGTGCTGAAAAATCAAAATACAACTGAAGTGTAATACCAAACAAATCAGAAAGTAGTGCTGATAATCTTGCAAAGGCTTTTTTTCTTTTTTCTCCTACCAGAAGCATGAGTTAGAATAGCCATACTTCAAAAGCTAATACACTTACGGAAACATAATTCTCCCAGGGTGTGAGAACTCAGATGTTGGGAATTTTATTAGCATTCTCAATATTACAAAAAAAAGTCTGTATTTTTTTTTTTTTGGCAGACAAATGTTGCCCCCTGTGTATGGTTTTTCTTCATTGCACTTGTTTTAAGGGTAAATGTCATTGATTATTTATTAAAAGAGCTGACTAAAAATGGTTTCCTGTGACTACAGCCATAATCTTTTAGGGACAGCAAGTGAGCAGAGCCAGCGGGGTGAGCAAGAGGCGCGGGGGAAATAGCTGGAGATGCGCAGCCCTTGCGCGGAGGCTTGGGAGAGGCCACAGCAGAGGAGGTGGGACTCCAGCATCCCCTGAGCCGACGGGCAGAGCTGCCTGAGGAGAGGGGGCAGTGCACATACCAGCGTCTTCAGGGCACACAATCAGCTCAAAACTATGCTCCTGACATGTACTTTTTGCTTTGCTTTCATTATTTAATATGTTCAAAGCATGTGATCGGGCAAGAACAAGGCCCCATTGTCCCCATTCCCCAAAGGATATGATGGGCAATATGAAGGAATTTTCCTGTTACAAAGAGCTAATAAGGAAAGAGTGCGATAACAATAGCCACAAATTACCAGATGAGCAGTGTAAATATTTTCCTGTTTTTCCTGAGGGAATTTGAAAATTTTTACATATGCAAATTCACTCATCAGAAGAATGTCTGCGTTCTTTTCTTTTTTGGGTCTGTCTCCAAAAAATAAAGAAACCCTTTTTTTTTTTTTTTGAATGAAAGGTGCTCTAGTAAATCCACAAACATTGGAAAGGCGAGTGCAATCTAGCTCATTTTTAATCGACCAGTTTCCAAACTGACTAAGAGGCCTTAAGGGGTAATGCAATATTGTATCTCAGTAGATATACAGTAGATCCTTTCTTTTACACAGATGAAATTAATCTCTATATGCGAAAACATACATAAATATATATGTTGTGTTTCTCCTTAAAAAATAATCCAGGTGTTCTCTTTTGAAATTATTGGATAAAAGAATGCTTTCTTCTGATTTGTTACATTTTGGTGGCCAGATAGAGAAGTATTGTTTTTTAATGATGTAAAGGCTAATTTGCTTTTGTGAGGACATATGTCTCTTCTTTTTTATTTAGTTTTGATTTTGTCCAACATATTGTATTACTGAATCTGATTAGCCTTCCTCTGTAGTGAGTGCCCTCAGTTACACAATAAACTTTGTAAAAACTGGTGTGCAAAGGCACATTTTATCACTATCTGCATTATCTGCATTATCTGCATATGATTGCCAAACTCTATTTCGATGTGTTTTGTAAATTTATTTAAAAAGAATATAAAACATTGTATTTGTCATTCCCACACTTTTAGTCCACCAGAACAAAACAACTGAACAACATCATTAAGTTCAAGAATACACCTCTGCCTGAATTTGTAAGAATAAGAGTTAGCAGAGATTTCCTGTAATACACAGGGAAAAAAGTCACTGGGGCATAACATGCCACCTTGACAGGAAACAGCATGAACTTTTCAATATCTTGGCTGTACATTAGCTCTGTGTCTTATGAATGAGAACTATAGAGTTCTCATGCGGTGGATTCAATTTTACATGTAACACCTGTGCGTTTAGACTGATGGAAATAGATAAACATTGGAAACCAGGACATCCTTGGCATCTCTTCATATTACTTGCTAATAAATTGGTAGGATTGTCTCAAAATGACTAGTTTTAAATAAATAATAAAGTGTGCTATTCAACTGGTAGGCTATGCTCTTATTCACTCCTGCTGAACTGGCACACACTGACAAGCACTGGTTACCTGGACTGACAGCTGACACAGCTCTGGCCACAGTGACCTGGTTTGGTTTAGATAAATGAGGATCAGTCATTGATGCTGACAGGTCCAGCAGTGCTCCAGCTCTGTTCCCTATGCTTTTCTTCCAGGCACGTGTTTCTGTTCTAACCCACTTCACTAATACCCTCAGGTTTAGGAATATAATACTATATACTTCTTATAATACTATTTTCTTCATTTTCTTCATTTTTCATTTTCTAGAGCAGACACAGAATATTAGAGAACTAGAAGCTATTATATTTGAATCACAGGTTAAATCAAATTATTAGAGGGCATTTTTGCAACTTATGTCATCAACTCACCCTTCACTGGTCCCATTTTTTCCCCCTAGCAAATATTTTCTGTAGTATATCCCATGTTGGTACTTAATTAATGGTAAGCAGTACCCATTTTGTGCCATTGTATACTTAGGAACCACTGTTCCACTTGCTCTGGTAGTCATATTTCTGTGTGTTTGTCCTAAGGTGAAAGAGAGTTTCTGAGTCTCCATACATCAAATAAAGAGATGGTCTTCCAAAAAAGGAAGCCCAGTCCAAACAGAAGGATTTAGAGAAAACAGACATTTTAGAACAATGTTGTATGCTCTTGAAAAATTGATGAATGACATGATAATGAAGACTTCACACTGAGGGCTCTGTCGCTAGGAGACACTGCAGATGTTGCACTTTTGATTGGGACAGATTTGCTTATGACACATGCCACAGGGCAGGGGATAAATAATGTATAGAAGCCCCACAGATATGAGATCAGAGAGGAAAATAAAAGGAGTCTAATGTACAGTAAGCTTAACACCATGGATTTAAAGATGTGCAGCTATGGAAGTACTATACTAAATGCTGGGATAACAACAAATTACCCAGCCTTTTTCTTAATAAGTCTACTAGAAAATTTTTATAATGGACTTTGAGTTACATGACGGTAAGTAGATTTGGAAGTTTTAAGAGCTTAGCTGTGGAAGGGCCAAAAAAAAAGAAATGGAATGAATCAGAAGAAACATTGGAGAAAATGTTTGGGATAATATTTTCCAGCATATGGTTCAATAACAAATGCCTGCCCAGCTCTACCAAATAAATACAAAGAGCACTTATCCAACCTGGGCAGCTGCCTAATCCAGCTCCTGGAACGCTGGAAGCTTAAAGAGATCAGACACTAAATTTCTTGCCAAAGGAGAAGCTGGACCTTATTTTTGTTAAATATTTTTTACTTGATTGCCCTAGACAGGGTGCACAAGGTTACCCAGGAGAAAAATGAAAATCTAAAAAAAGCTCATTAGAATAAGGCACAGTGTCTTTTTAAGTGTAACAAAATATGCATGTGAAATTCCAGCCATCCTAAAATCTGAAGCGTGGCCAATATTTTTCCTGTTACAGCAAATTTATTTAGCTATGTTTGCTTATAAAGAAGGCATCAAAAGGAATAAAGACTGGTAAATACACGGTAGGCTTTGTTGTGGTACATGGTGAAATACCACATTGATTTTGCTCAACAATTTAAATCAGCTAAAATCTCATTGCTATTTGATTACATAGTACAACTTCATTTCAGGATACCTTTTTAAAGTATTGTTTGGTAAACTGAGTGAACAATTTGCTTTTCAAGAATGATGGAAGAATGAAATGTTCTTTAGAAAACAATAAATATTTATGGTTCTGAATCTTCTACTATTACAGAAAAGTGATTGTAAGAGAGGAAAAAGCTGTATTTTTTTGGAGTTGATTTTTTTTTTCCCAGTGGGTTGAAAAAAGTTATTGGACTGCCAGAATCATCCAGTAGCTCAGGCACAATACTTCTGGGAAATGATTTTTTCAATTACATGTAAGTGGGTTTGTTTGCCATATTCATGAGACTGTAATACTGGATTGTGTTACACTCTTGGGAAATAGAAATGCAAGCTTTTTATTCTATTTTATTCCCTATAAATGAGAAAGTAAGCACAAATGTAGATGGGCACCACGGCAGATAAAATGTGGAGATTATTGTTTCTTAGCTAGTCTTTTGATGCCCACCTGCCACTGGGCTCCTCAGGTGTATCACGGCTTGAGAGTTAAGAATTGATTCAGATTATTGTTTTAGTTAACTGACTATGTCCACCTTCCAAACTGCAACAAAACAAGAGGGCAAGTTTAGTAGGTCTCCGCTGAAAAACTGAGATACTTGGAACAAGCCCTAATGCATACTCTTATTATTTGTGAACCGGTACATTAGGTGTTTCTGAAAGTAATATACACATTACTGATAGTAAAACGAGGGTGGTAATTTACCTGTGCCTACACTCATCTGCTTACTGACTTAAATTGTAATAAGGAATGAGCCATCGCCTATGCTTCCATCAGGAGGATGTGATGCAGTCTGGGAAGTAATAACAGCTCAGACCTTAGATCAGGTTGCTTAAAACAGATGCATGTAGAGAATACCAGCCAATGTAACAATTTTCTTTAAATTCACTAATAAGAAAACTAGTCACACCTCTCTTTATGGTGGGTTGTTGTATACGGTAGGAAATACAGATGAGTTTTAGGAGTTCATATGAGTTCTGTTCAGCAAAAAATTGCTTTGATAAACAAACTTCTGTTTTCTTCTCAGAAAGATCACATTTATGTATATATTACAGTCGTAATAGGTATTACGTGTTTTGTGCTCTAATTCTCAGATTTTCTGGGGCGTATCATCTGTACTTAGCAGCCCAGAGCCCAGATTGCCAGAGAACAGAAGAACTCTGTTTTCTGGTGGGTGTTTTGCTCCTGTGCCATCTAACATCAGTTTCATGATTTAAGGATAGCAGAAAGGAGAAGAGAGCTAGGGCATTGCTGTGCCATTGTAATTTCTTGCTTTATAATCAGGAAACTGGTTTAACAACCCAAATCAGAGGAGCAGCAGGTGTTGTAGCATGCCTTCAAGACACCTGCGTACAGGTAAGCTTGTGTTCCTGCTGCTCAACCTTTAGCTCGGACTCTGGTACTTCACGTTTTTACAGGCAAGTAATGGGGAAGACATTTTTTAGCTGTGGCGGAAGAACTACTGATATGCCATTTGGGGGTTGCACGTACCCAGAAGATGCTTATTGCTTGAAGTCAGGCTTCTCACCAAACGTGAAATGAGTTGATCCCTCTCACTTGGGCATACATACATGTGTAAGGAGCTCTGACAGATTCTGCCAGATCATTTCTCCAAGAAGGGAAGGAAATGTGGAAGCTGATAAAACTTTTTTCCCCATTATATGCAGAAGTAATCACTTTGTGCAGTTAGTTTTGCTGAAAAGGTAGAGGATATATTTTTAATGTGATCAAAGATGAAACAAAACTTGTTAGCTGTTTGACTTATTGACTGAGTCTGTTCCAGGAATGTTATTCACCCTGGTGACCATTGACTTTGAAATGATGTACCAGCAATTCAGTTTCCACAACAAGAAGTATTACTTCAATAAAAAACATTAAAATGGAAAAGAGAGATTAAGACAAAAAGCCTAGTCTAACTGCATTTCTGTAGAAATCATGTTAATATATTAGTTTCCATGGGACTGCTTTCAAGGAATAGACACATCAGTGACTTTCTGAAGGAGGAGGCTTTAGTCTACTGGATTCATGGAGAGAAAAAGTGGTTTAGATTTTGAGGTGTTACTGCTACTGACTTTTGTTTACAACATGCATAGAATTATTTTAAAATTACCCTACTTCTGTCCTGGCAGTGAGACATAGGCAAATGCACATAGCAGTGACAGAAGTTTGCTGCCTCACTGTCTGCTGTGAGATTGGATGGCTGTAACGTCTAAAGGCAGCTTCATGGATTCACAGTTGATTTTGCTTGTGGAAAGTGGTCCTCCAACATGAGTACCAAGAGAGAGCTTAAATTGAGGTCCTTAAAATTGTGAAAGGTTGTATAAATGCAGAGTTTCTTCTTTTAAACTAGATGTTTTAGAGAAAAAATGATTTCTCTTTCTAAGCACGTCACCACTTTGTGAATGCTTTTCAAAAAGAAGTGATAGAAAAGGTAATGCTAATTTTGAAGTCTTGATGCTGCAGTTAAGGTACTAAAATGCTTGGCTGTTCTAAAGTAAGGATCTTGCCACAGCTACAGATCTTTGTCATCTTGCACATTAATATTATTTTATGGTATTTTCCCTAAATCCAGACCTATCGTTAGTAACTCTTCCCTCGATGCAGAAAAAAAGAGATGTTTTTGCCTTCTACTCCACTCAGTCACCAGTGGAGCTGGAGTGAAGAAGGTGAGGCAACAGAGAGTCATCAAGGGAGGTCCACGTTTCCTGCATGTTAAAGGACTTGTCTCAAGAACAATCCCTATTTCCTATGGCACTCAGTCTTCTCAGATTTGAGTACTTACCAGAGGTGGCAAATGGCCTTATCTCCCACTGACCCTAGCAAGAATTGGGAACATGTGAAACACTGCAATAGACCTGGATTTTAGGGATGAAATGCAACTCTCCTAATTTCTGACTGTATGAGGGATGCCTTTGTGGACTCACTTCTAGAGAAATTAAAAAATAATAAATAGCATTTTGATGTATATTAACAGAATAGAAAAACATAAGTCTAATTCCAAATAGACACTATTGTTTTTAAAATAATTGTAAAATACTACTATGTACAGCAGTGTTTGAAACAAGATACAATGCCACTTAATGTGTTAATGGAAGCCTGTATTAATGGCATAAGATTTCAATGTTGTTCTGCAATACTGTTCCTTATGTTTGAAAGGGTGCCATGTGAGCAATTCAGGCCACAGGACCATGAAGTGAAGCTGAGTGGTTTTATTCCACCTGAATTGCTAACAAGACTATGCTACAGTGTAAAAAGAAATGCCCTCAGGGCTCTCTGGAAATTTATGTCAAAGCCAGTAATAAAGCATGAAATAAAATCACTTCATTGAAAATATCTTTCATCCCCCAAATAATATGGTGACATGAAACAATCTGACAAAGTGCTCCTAGCAATGTTAAGGAAGTTACTGAAGAAAATATCAGGATTTTTATTATTTAATTAAAACAATTATTGGGCTGTTTTTACATTAGTGAGGAGCTGATGGAGTGAAAATGTTGTCTTTCAGTGACCCATCTTTCTTCACCTGTTGTTGGTAGAAGCAGAAGGAAGGTGCAGTGACTTTCTGAGCCATTATAACTAAGAATTTATGGAGGATGCACCACCATAATATTCTGTTATTGAAGGATGCCATTTCTTGAACTTTGCCTATGGGTTACTAAATTGGCATAGCATGTTGCTGCTGTGTCTGTTGTAATGCAACATCACACATCAGTTTCACAATACAATAGCTTAAAGTGCATCTTTGCATATAGCTGGAAAGAGAGATCAAAACTACAACTGGATGAGCTAATTACATGATATCCTGAGGTCCTTCCAGAGTGACTTTTCTATGATTGCATGTATAAGTTTCCAAGTTACAAAAGGTGTCTTCCAGATACATTCTCGTTCAACTTTTGGTCTCATTACTTCAAATTACTAAGCTGTGTCGTACACAGGAGGCGATACTTGATGATCAGTGGGTTTGGGGGGGGAGGGGAGTTGGCCATGAATTCCATGTTACCAAATAAAAACAATGTGATGATCTGCACAACCTAGCTAAAACACTACTGCTTTTCTCAACTTTTTTTTTTTTTTCTATATCTCTGCCCATCTCCCCACTGGACCTTTTCCAGAACTGCATTGCTCCCAGAATTTTTCTGACATTTAGCTGCTTGTCTTGTACTCACAAAAGCAATAGTGGTGCCAGGTTATTATGGCTATAATGCTGACAAATAATTTGCCACATGCAGTCTAATGACTGAGTGAGGCACCTGTGGTCAGCTCCCTCCACCTGAAGGATGGTAGATCTGGCATCAAGACTGCCCACAATGCTAGTGAGAAGAGCACAGCGGTAGTGAAAAGTATCCCTTTGCTATTGAATGTGATAGCTGTAAGCCTCTGTTGGCTTGGAGTATCTTCCTCTGAAGTGATAGTGTTTAGACAGCAAATACTTTTTTTTTAATCATTCAATTCAAATCCAGCTTTGTCTTAAAAAACACATTGATGCCAAATTTTCAGAGGTCCTACACTTATGTTCTTCTGTGAGAACAGGGTAAAAAGGGGTACACTGTGAAAAGAAACCCATAAAAGTTGCTTGCCTTGTACTGCCACTGACAGGACCATTTAAATATGCGTCATTTTTGACATATGTTTATCTAAGTTCCTAAAGCATTAAGCTCCATAAGCAATCCATTTGGAAGTGACCCTATCAATGCCATCAGAAATATTTTTCTGAAGTGTTTGTCTAGACCTGTCTTGCTGGTTTTTAAGTTCATGATTTCTTGTTTTACCCACTATGAACACAGAGGACACATGTAGCAGCCTTTGTGTTTAAAAATTCTAATACTGTGTTTGCTAATTGGCTAGTTTAGCAGACTTGTTCATGACATATGGTTCTTTGTCATCTTACAGTATAGATTATTTGCTTATTTATTCCAATATTTTCCACTGCTGAAGACAAACTGAGATTCCCTTCCTGCTTGCTTTTTTCTCTCTTTCTGTAGTCTTCAGGTATCTTACTGGAAAAGTCAGTAGGGGACAGGAGGGACATCCCCTCAACCTGCCATGCTAATCTTAGGTCCAAAAGCCGGAGAAAGACTGATGAAGAAACTGAAGGTATCACAGCCCTTCTTCATTTGTGTCTCCTGAAGAGACTAAATAACCTTCCTTTAAATTGCCAGAAAGTCTTTCTCACGTAATTTATTTTATAAGAATATGAGGTGACTAACAACTATCAATCTTCAGGGAGAGCTTTGGGGAGACACAATCTTTCTGTTTGCACAGTAGAAATATTCTTTTTTTTTTCCTTTGCATAGTCATGAAACCTGTATTTTTAAATGTTTTCATTTCCAAAGAAATTTGAAAACTCAATGTGGAAGACAATCAGCAGCACAGTCCTTAGGAAAACACTGAAGTTCAGGTACATGTGCTGCCTATATTACATACAAAAGAGGAAATTTAATGTTTATGTGCATTTCTCTGGAATAAAAAGGTGTATTTTTGATCCTTCCAGCACAAATTTGGAGGAAAAAAAAAAAAAAAAAGAAGGCTTCACAGATATCCTAATGGGAAATTAAATGTGAACAGATTATTTTACCTTGATACATGTGATTATTTAAGAATAATTTAAAGGTAAAGCTCTAATCTATCAGGCCTAAAATATCCTGTGCAGTTTCTTATTAATGACAACTTTGGGAGTTGTAGCTTATTCAAGGTGGGGATACTAAATTTTTCAGACTATATCTTCCCCTTAGAAGCTGCTGATTACTATCGCTAATGTCCAAGGATGAGTTTTTTTCTTTTGGCTACTTCTATTTATAAGTTAGTACAAATTTACAGCTTTGTTCAGTGTTCAAAAATTCTCAGGCATTACTAAAAAGTCCCTGGATAAAATGGATATCTGTAGAATCTGAACAAATGAGAAGAATACTTATTCAGCCAATATTGCAGTCTGCCAGGGATGAGACTACAACAGGAAGTCTTTAAGTAAGTACTGAAACTGAGCAAACTGTTTGCATCAAATTATCTGAAAAATTTAGCATCTCAGTGCCATGAAGTGTTTTAGCACAGATAGTTTCCATTAATTTACTTAGGAGTCATCTAAAATCCAGTTAAATCAATAGAGAGACTTTCAACAATTTTCAGGGGGCATGACCCTTATTTGCCAGATAACAGAGCTTGAAGTAGAAACAGCGTAATAATACAGGATATATATAATGTTCATTACATTGTTTTTGATTCAAGACTGGAGATATGTTCAGGTATTTCTGCTAGAAATGGTTGTGTGTTTAACCAATACTGCAAATTTTTTCCGTATCATATCTTGAAATCTGCTCTCCCCTTAAAGTAATTGGGGGGAATGAAAAGCTGAAGCAAACTACTTAATGTGATTAAATAAATATGAATAACTTCTGAAAAATATGTGGAACATCCATTGATTAAATTGATTAGCAGTGTAGTATGGCTACTTTTTCTTTTTTGTTTGTTTTTAATGCTGAATATCTTTTAAGGAATAAGGATATGCTCACTATTCATGGCAGTTCTAACCCTTGTTTGCAATCATAAAATAAGACTGCCTTACAGACAAACCACATTAATACTTGTGTGTATGCTCCTAGCCCTTTGCAGCTGCAAAGTGATGTGTTCTAGTTTAAGCTGGTTTTATGGAACATGCTTTATTTGAATATCCATGTGATCACTTCATACGACTCTGCTTCAAGCCTTGATAACTAGATTCTTTGTGGTAGTCATCCAGATCCTAATTCTAACTCTTCTTTTGCACTTGTAAGTGAATGTCCATTTCTAAGGCAGAAGTCTTTCCCATGTCAGGAAGGATTTCTCCCCTGTGGTGGTTCAGACTTGTCTGATATGACAACTGGACCCCAGTTTTGGGGCACACTCCCTTGGCCTTTGCTTTAGCAAGTTTTTTACTGCAACAGCATCTGGATTATGTTGTCCTATGTCTCTTCTCCCATAGCATTTCTTCCTCATGCAACATCCCAATTACATGCACTGGAAGTATATATATTGTCTAGAAAAAGGCCTCTTGAAGGTGTAAAATCTTATTTCAGAAGGACCTGTTATGTAATGCAGTGAGTAAAGCTAGCATTAACATTCTCAGAGTTGCTTTTTAATGTCTTATTTTTGTGTGCTGATAATTAAGACACCTTGACTATAGATTGATTTTTCAGAAACTACCAAGACAACATTCTGTGAAAATAATGGTCCTCTAACAAAGTTCTTTATCTTGTTTACTAAAGCCGAATATCTCAGTCAAAATCACTAGGATGAGCAGGTTTTAATATTTCTGTATCAAAATTGCTCCATTAAAATTTTAGCTCTTCCTGGACTTCCTGTTATATGCTTCCATGATGCAATGGGCTATGACTCTTAACCTCAGATTGGAGGTCTTCCCCAGAAATTCAGATTACCTGTCATTGAAACACTTCTTGCTTTCTGCTGTGAGGGCTTTCAGACTCACTGGGAGGCCACAAATGGTATAACATAATGCACTGGTTTCGGTGTAAAGAAGAAACATTCAGTAAGGAATGAGATACCCATAATTAATTCAGGTAGTTGATATGTGATCTGAATACTCTGTGAATACATAAATGCTAAAACATATTGTGCTCAAAGCAGCAGTTATTATTATATCCCACTTGTTTGGACTACTTGAATATTAGCATATCTCTGCCCATGGTGGATTTTTTTCAAAATCCATTCAAAAAAGTGGGCTCCTTAAGGGTAATAACTTGAAGTAATTGTGAAACAGAAATGTTGACAAAATGAAAATTCAAGTTCAATTATAAGTAAAATAAAGCATATGAAAATAGAAAACAATATTAGCATACTGTCATTGAACTTCTCGCACAGGACAAAATACAAATGCATTTTAGGCTGTTATATTACTAATATCTGCTTGTTTCAGAAAGCTTATCTAGTCAAGCTACTCCTTACACTAACTGTTAGCTTTCCCTGTTCATGACCTCTGCTCCAGAGAGTAACAGATTACTAGTCACATCCTGCACTGCATTAGGAAAAGTGTAGCCAGCATGGGTCAAGGGAAGTGATCCTTCCCCTCTATTTGTGACACAACATCTGGAGTCCTGTGCTCAGTTTGGGGCTCCCCAGGACAAGAAAGGCATGGAGATACTGGAGAGAGTCCAGCTGAGGCCACTAAACTGGTCAGGTTGCTGGTTCACCTAATGTGCGAGGAGAGGCTGAAAGCCTGAAAGTTTGTTCAGCCATAAGAATGAAAGGTGAAAAAGATCTTATTTTTGTCTTTCTATACTTAAAATCAGAGTATTAGAGGAGATGAAGCCAGACTTTTCTCAGGGGTGCACAGCAATAGGACAAGAAGTAATGAATACAAGTTGCCATAAGGGTGGTTAAGCACTGGACCAGATCGTCTGGAGAGGCTGCAGACCCTCCATCCTGGGAAACACTCAAATCTCAACTGGACAGAGCCTGAGCAAACTGACCTAATTGGACCTGACTGGTGAACTGGTGCCTGATTTGATATATTTTGCAGAATGGGGGAAAGAGGGTTAATCTTCAAAGAAAAATCCTTCCTTGCTTTTGCAAGTGTCTCTTCTGTTTTAACGGTAGCCAGAGATGTATTTTTAAACAGTTAAACAGTGCAGAATGGCACTGCAACTGCTAGTCTGTTATCACAGGAGCTTCTCAAATTCAGAGGTTGTCAGAACAGTCTTCTGAAGTTGCTTTCAGTATTTTACAGAGTTAGGAGCAAGGGGATAAACTTTATAAGTATTCTGTCGATGTGGAGTAAAGTATGTCCTAGGTACACATTAGATTGCAATTATGTTCCACAGTTGTTTTTGCTGTAGAAGCTTTGCAGCTGAGTGTCCCATAAATTTGGTTGGATAGTTGATTGAATCATGAATGTAGCAAGCGATTTACAGCAACAGGCAGCTTTTATGAAGTTCAGCAAACATCTGTGTCTGTGACTCTTTGGCCTGGTAGCACTTGAGCTAATAATTTATACCAGTTACTTGCTGTCAACCTGTTTGTTATCCATGACCTACTCCATTTCAAATTGAATATTCACTTGTTTATACATAGTTATGCACTGAGGGGCCATAAATCATTTCTTCAGCAGAATTTGTTTTGATATGTCTTCATGGCAAGAGCTAGCAAAACCAGAGACTTTCAATCCTCCATAGGAAGCTCTGAGTTTCTTGATATTTCCTTATTTGGCTGCAGTGAACATTGTTGGAGAATGTTACTTCTGTATGGTTGGCTCCCAGACATTTGAGGGAAGTGATGGGGTTTTCATTTTTTCCCCCTTTTGCTACTCATTCTCTAAGAAGTATGGAAATGAAAGAGGCATACAGGGATGGCTCTGTCTAAACACAAGCTATCTTCCTGTCTGTAGTGGGAATTCTCCACACCCATAGGGCTTTTTCCAGAAGAGTAGAAGGTAAAAGTACATAAAAATACAGGGGGGGGGAAGAAAGATGGAAGAAAGAGGGAAGCAGTTAAAAAAAGCATCATCAGTTAGTAGCAGGAGTGGGCTGCTCCTTCAGGGAAGCCAAGCCAGGAGCCAAATGTCACAGCAAGGCAGGCAGGGTACTGACCTCACCAAGAAGGCTGCAGTCCCACAGTACCCAGCCAAGGAGAGTGGAGCAGGTCTGATGCTGGTGATCAGATTCAACCACAGTCCAGTGATCACCAGGCAAGTCCACAGCAATGAGGCAAGGGCAAGGTTAAGCCAGGAAGTCAAGTTAGCAAGGCAAGGTCAGAATCAGCAAGGTTCAGGGCTGGACACACCATACCTACAGAATAAGTCAGGCAAGGGTGAGTGCTCAGGCTTAAATACAGCTCCTGAACCAGTGGGCAGAGGATGCATGGATGGAGGCTCCCATCGAGGCCTCCCACAGCTCTTCCTCACTACGTGGCTGTTTTCCTAGCAGTCTGATCCCACAGTGCAGGTGTACCATATCAGAGCTGGCCTTGAGCACAGGCTGCCAGATCCTTAGGAGTTAGGAGTGGGGAAGGGTGATTACAAAGGAAGATGCTTACAGTCTGGTCACGGTAATTAGAGCCTGTTGGTGTACTCAGGGCCCTGACAGAAGCATCTTCTCCCATCACTCAGCAGAGGTTAGTGTTTATACAGGTATTTCTGAAATGCTGTGGTCTTAGCTGGAGCATGCATATTTTCTGCTGGTTTCCAGGTGCACTCCTTGGGACGATAGCCCTGCCAATCAAATGGATAGCAGAGCTTTCCCCAGTGAAGTTTAGAGTCCAAAATTTGCTGTAGTCAGTAGTCAGTCTGCCTCTGCTGTCGTGACTACAGCATCTGAAGAGCTGCAGGGGGGAAAGGGCTCAGGGATTACAGGAACTTCAGGCAGTAGGTAACTGGATTACCTTGATCATCAATGGTGAAAGGCCCTAGATAATGATGGTCCACCTTGGCAGATAGTCAGAAAATCTAGATGTGCTTACTGGAGAGCCAAATTCAGTCCCTGATGAAGAAAACCGTGTTTGTGGGGGATGCTATCTGTCTGTTTGTTTTCTGTAGGTATTTTTGGACTTGTCCCACAGAGTTACAAGGAGGGTATTCTACAACTGAGTAAGGACCTCCTGGAAATATTATATGTGCACCTCAAGTGATGGAGTACATCAAGATGTCATCCAAGTATGCCGCAATGTAGTGATCAAGCAAGTCCCTTGCCATTTCATTTACAAAATGCTGGAGCATTGCAGAGACCAGCTGGTGCAGAAAGCAGTTTTCTGCTCAATCTCCCGCCAGACTCATAGCAAGTGGTAGGCCCCTCACAGCTCCTGCTTCATGAAGCAGCACTCCTGCCCCCCCTCCCCCCCAACCATGAACTTTCAGAGAGCTCCAGGATGAGAGGCAGCAGGTGCTTGTTCAGCCCCTTGTAATTATGCAAGGCCAGAGACCTCCACCCTTCTCCCTAGCAAAAATTATTGGGTCCCTGGCAGGGAGATGGAGGGATGGATGAACTCACATGCCAGACTCTCCATGAGGCAGTCCTGAAGGGCTGCAAATTCAGGGCACTGCAAGGCATAAATGTACCTGAAGGGCACCTCCTTTCCTGCAACTGAGTCAGTGGTGTGGTTGCAGGGGCAATGTGGTGGCAGCATTTCCACCCCCTTCTTCTCAGAAACATCAGCAAAGTCAGGGAATTCATTTGGGCATGCTGTTGCGGGGGAGTCAAGTGCTCATGGCTGGGCAGATGCATGGGTCTGGAGCCTGAGTGGGTTTGGGCTGATGAACTGAGCAAAGCTGTGGCAGTGCACAGATCTCAGGGCTGAATTTGTGTCCTGGTGAGGACAGGTATGAGATTGGGGCCATCGTGCTTGGCATGGCTGTGGTGTGATAACCATCCTCAGCCATGGGAGGCCCTTGCAGGGATGCTGGCAGCAAAGAAGGCCATAGACATCATGCAGCCAGACACTGGCTGACCTGGTGAGGGCAGAAATCTGAACAAGCTCTGTGGGGTGCCATGGTGGGGAAGCACCCCAAGATTCCAGGGCAGTCTTTTGTCCTTGGTTTCTGACTGTCTCCTTCCCACAGAGAAGCACAAGGACTCAACTGCTGGTTAGTGATGAGGTCGTGCTGCTGTGACCACACCAGTCAAGGATGATAGGAAAAAGGTGTGCAGGATGGGAAAGGACTGAGTGTCTGGGTGCTATGGTCACCAAAAGGGGCATGGTCTCACCGGTTATAGGTCCCCTTTGGGTGATCCTCCCTTCTAGAGCCAGGGCATGGGATGGGTCAGGGCTGGGGCTCTCTGGATATATTCAGAAGCTGCAAAACTGCAGGAGCCAGGTCTGACAGCTGGCCCAGGTTCTGGGGCAGGTTAGCCCTGCCTGTCTCAACTCAGAGGACCTCAGCCAGCCCCAAGCCATAGTGCAGTCATTGCTCCCCACTCAGTTTCCACAGTCAGCTCCACAGATCATGCTGCATGCTTGGCGGCTCTCCAGCAAGGGAGTCGTGGCCGTGGACACCAGGTCAGTCCCCAGGGAACTGTTCCAAGAAAATGTATGAGCTTTTGGGGGCAGGGGTTGTTGTGGGGGCAGGGGCCATTAGAGGAGCCTGCAGGACTGTACACTCGATTTCCACATATTGTTATATTTTGGAAAAAAAGCCTTTTAAATTCTGAATTATATCTTACAATGAATTATCATTGAAGGTAAAATTCTATTCAGTGTAAACCACTAAGCAACCATTAGACTATAGCTTTCTCTCAAGAGGCTGAGCTATATTTGAACAAGTGATTGAGATATTAATATGGAAAATACAAATTCTCTCCTACTGCAGTGAAAGTACAAACTTAGCATTTTCCCTGAACTCTCAACCTCACTGTTCCTTTTTCAATGGAAAAGATATATAATATCTTTCTGAAAAGATCAGCAATTTTTTCTTCAGTGTTAATATTAGAGCTCATACCCATCAGTTACTGTTTCTTTGTAGGGTGTGGGTTTTTTTCCCAGATTGTTACACATACCATCTACTGAAGTACTTTTCTCTTAAGTCTACTATACATTAATAGAAGAATGCTGTGGAGGAATCACTAACTCTGGCTGAGCTGGATGTGCTCATACATGTTCTCATACATCTCATTGTAGTCGTAGTGTTAGCTATATACTTTAGAATGACTGTGGATACAATTTGAAGAAGGCTATATGATGCAAGCATTCAAATGTATAGTTATTAATCTTGTCTTAAAAGGATGAGAAGAATAAAATGTGTATCCACTGAAGGATCATTTGCACTGTAGAGGGAAAAAGAGGTCTTCAGTAATCTCCACACTGCTTATAAATCTGTATTGAGATATGGAACCTCAACCCTTCTGCCTCGGGATGGTTTAGATGCTCAGGAGGAATTCTCTTCCCTTCTTCTTCCCTCCCCTTACCTAGAAACAGGCAATTTTTTTTCTGTTTTCTTTTTTTTTTTTTTTTCCCTCCCTTGAAGGGAAGCTATTGACCATACTTGGAAACAGAGTCCTAACTCGTGGCCAGTTGCTCCAGAGGAGTCCGCAGAATCCCTTCTGAAGTGCTGCAGTAGCAACACCTGCACTTTCTAAAGTTAGAAGATCTATTCAAATGTTTTTGCTTCTGAAATATAGAACAAGCCCCCTGTTAACATCTTACCTCTACATCCAAGCAGGTGATGTATGAGTTATTTACCAGTTCCTAGGTCTTGGACATCGGTGATGCCTTGAGCTCTACCGTTCCCTGCCTTTGGCAAATGACACTTGGGTTTTCTGAAGATTGGAAGTTTATTAATTAGAGATAAATCAGCTAAATATAGTGATATATAATATCTCACTGGAGGTGAAACCATGTGATTTATTTTTCTGAATGGCTTTAAATTCTTTAAAACCATCAGAAGTGGATCTCTTTTTTTTGAAGATTTAAATCATTTTCTCAACAAGGTGTGGAAGCAAAAACTCATTGCAGTGAATTAGAAGGATAGTTTCCTCCTCCATTCTCATTTAATGCAAACAGAACTAGAAAAACATTATTTTCCTTAGTAAATATATGTTCTATTATATGGCAAAACAGCAGTTCCAGTACAGTTTCAGTACAGTTCAGGTCAAAAAAGCATTCCTAGATTCTAGTTTAAGCTGCTGTTTGCAACATTCCGTGTGTTTAAGTATGATGTGCTCTATCAATAGTTATTATTCCCATTGACAATTTGATGCTAAGAAGGGTCATATTCACCTCACAGAACATTTTCCAAAATTATGTTTGCATTTATACTCAGAAAAAAAGTAGCAGATCTCTAGAATATTGTCTTCTCAGGTTTTTTCACATTGTATGAGTCAAATTTCAGATGTTATTGACTAAGAAATCTCCAAAGAGAACTCAAAGGCTCAAAGAAGGTAATATTAGTGATTTAACAGATGATTCTCGTAGTTGTGAGTCAGTGACCTGGACCAGTACTCAGGAGACTGTATTGATCTTTCAGATGGAATTAAGGTTCTGCTTATTTACGTAATCAGTAAGTTTTCACTGTTGTGTCTTGGGAAAGTTTCATGTTTTGCATTTTATCTTTATAATTTGAAGTAGGTAGGTATTTGTCAGCTTAGGATGTCCTGTATTTCATTGGTAAAAGAGTTTACTTAATTGTCTGCATATTCCAGTCGAGACCTAATTCTTCCATGTGACAGAAAACATGACGTTTGCACAGATAATTTGTTCTCTATTTTGAGGTTTTATTTAATTTTTTTGGATCCTGCAAAATGAAGGTTAATTAAATGCAAGTTACTGTCTCCAAGGGCCTGAAGAATGAAAATATAAATAGACAATCCATGAGATATGATTCTCTCTATGAAAAAGAAGAATTTTTCATAAAGCTACCTTACAAAATTAGAACTAAAAATATGAATACAGTTACATTTTTTACATATTTACAAAGCCTTCATTAAATTAAAATTGCCATCAGAATGTAAGAACAATAGGGATAACTATCTGCCTATTCTTAATCTTTGCAGATCACACAATGATACATGTAATTAAGCTGAATGAAACAAATACCTGGTTTCCCATAGCCAGTATATGTGCATAAGCAAAAAAAATTAAATCTAAAAATGATGAGATTAACCTAAACTCCAATTTTATCCAAATCTTATTATTGCTACCAACAACTACCTGTTAAAGGAAAAGAAGTTGGCATTCTCTTCAAAATGACTTTTTGTTAATACCCCAATAAACATGCACTGATATTCTGATACTGAATACTTGCCTCTGTGTCCTACCTGCATGTCCTTGCAGATGTTGGTGTACAGACAGCATGGAGATGTACTGTGTCAGAGAACATGCGCTGCTACAAGCTGCAGCCTCAGCTGGTTTTGGCTCAAGCAGTAGAGTAGTATCTTTTTGTGTTTTATGGTCCTTGTTCCTTTCCTGACTAGAACCATGTAATTGCAAAATAGAAATTAGAGGCAATTAGGCCTTGACTTCTGGCTGTGTTCTTCTGTAGACACTGAGTTACCTTTATGTATGACACAAACATTTTACTGTGGTCCTGGGAGAGGAAGCTGTGAAATGAATTAAGTTGTAAAAAAATGAATACTGAATTGAAAATGAAGTACAAGGAGAGTGGAATTTCAGGGCTAAGGCTAGAGTAGATGATTTAAAAAAAAATTAGACAATGTAATGCATAAGAAATTATATATGATAATATTACTTTTCTTTTTAAATATATACATAATGCAAATGATAGTATTCACTCAACAATATAAAACAGCAATGTGTTCCTTAAAAAGCAGACCATATAGCCAAATGAAAATAAATAAATAAATAAAAGACTACCAATAACTAAGTCTGGTGCTTATTTAAATTCTTTCCATTAATTCATCCACATTAGAAGATATTTCTTCAGATTAAGAATACCCCGTGATTTGTTGTGGATGGTAATGTCTGCCCTAGGAAGACAAAGTATAAGGATTGCAGACCAAGATTAAGGAAAAATAACAAACCTGTAAGAGAAAGGATTAGAAGAGTGATGGAGAATTAACTATGCTACCTCTATAAATGCCAACACATACATTCTTCCTACAGGAAATCTACGCTGCACATTCAAATTTATTCTATATATATAGAATATCATGTGTGGTTTTTCAGCTTGCAGAATCAGAAATGCTCTTTCCCAAACTGTGAGATCGATTTTTAGAAAGAAGATTCAGCCATCATTTCTTGTTGTGAGGTTGTTTTTTTTTGCTTAATGGAGGTCATTTCTGTAAATATGTACAGTATTTTTGCTAGTTATTCAGTTTTCTGATATTTTGCAAGGTAATAACGTACCAGCTAAAAATCAGGAAGATGCCCATCTTTTTTCTTTGTAGTATTAGCCTATAAACATGTTTCATTTGTTCTTGATATATTGCTTTGGAGATGAGGAAGCTATCATTATTCAAAATACTATGCATAAGTCTGATGCGTTTGTGTGATATTTTCAAACATGGTTGGGTCTGAGGATACTCCAGACCAGAATCATAAATTGTACAGGGAGGATCAGAAAAGTGTTAGCACAGGCTACACTAAGGTCACAGGCAAATTGTGCTAAATTTTCAGTCCCTGTTTCTGAGGTGTATACAATTCTGCTAAGATGTGGTAGAATTGTGTAGAATTTATGTGTATTCATATTTAGGTAATTTATGACCAAGTGAAAGCTTTCACTTTAAGCTCCTGTTGAAAAATGTCTCACCTGTGATTCTACTATGCTTTATTTACAAAAAAATATGGTAGCATATTTTTTTAGTAGACTTTTAGCATTCTTATCCATTTGTTGCATTAAAGCATATATAGTATTGAATTCATCTCAGTTATGATTGTTCCTCAACTGTTGAAAGTAACAAATACAAGCAGGCTTCTATGATTCTTTTATGATGTGAAATGCAATTTTTGTGACTGACAAATTTTTTTTCATTTCTGCTTTGAATAAGACCAGCCTGACTATAGTGATAATGACCTCTGCTGGCTAAGTTTGTAGGGCCTTGCTCGGGTACTTCATCTGTGGGATACGTGCTTCTGCTCAAATCATTTGGCAGCCCCAGCTGTACTGGTGGTACACTGTTCTGGAGTCTGGCAATGATTCCAGTTCATTGGGTTGTATACAGCATATGAAGATACAGATAACTTCTTTATTGTCACCTTATGGACCATGATGAGACATCCTTTGAAGAAAGTGATTTTTGTTTGATTGTCTTGCATAAAACCCCACAATTGGAAGATTTATGACATGAGTTGGCAGTTGACTGCTGTCTTTGTTATAAGAATGCAAATCTGAACAAATCCACAAATTTCTATTGTACAGGGCATTTGCTTTTGTTTGGAATGGTTTACTTTTATAGAGCGTCTTTTCCAACTGGATGACTTGTCTTTTCAGGTTACATGCACTTTGTTGCACATTCACAGTTTGTTTGTTTGTTTGTTTTTCCGATAAGACCTGTAAAATCAGACATTCCCTGTTGTCTACTGTGTAACAAGAGATCTTTAAGGCAGATTTTTCTGCTTGGCATGGTGTCATAGTTTAGTTGTCCTAGAAGTTTAATTTTTTTCAGATCATCATGTTTGAGAGACTTACCTCTTTGGGCTTCTGTTTCCAAATATTTAATATTAATCTACTAATACAGCAATGTGTTGCTTTGTAGACTTATATTGGATATGATGAGTTGCACTTGAGTATAAAATGTTTGGCCACTTCTTCTGCACATAGGATATATACTCTGTTTATATTTTCTGTCTTTTTTTTCATTTGATTTTTTTTCTATCATACATTCTTCATGTTGCTGCGGTCTTCAGTAGACCTCAACAAAAAAATAGTTTCCATATTTTGTCAGAAGCATTGAGATTTCATGAACTCTTTTTTTTCCCCAGAACAAACCTGACACTTTCACCCCTTGCTTTGAACTCTCATGAGACAGGTAGAAAAGCTTGGTTCAAAATGTCTTGTAGTGAATGTTTAATTATTATATCAGTCTTCTTTACTGTGTGCCCCAATGAATAAATAATGGTAAATTCCTGAAAATTATCCAGGTGGGTTCTTAATAGGTTGCCTGTAATTTAATCAAATAAGTTATTCTGTGTTATGATTAAAATGAGATGAATTTTTTGGACAAAGTTTCTTTTCATTTAAAACAGATTCTGATATAATTCACTGAGCAGTTCTGGTTAGAAAACAATATCATAAAATATTAAATACTTCAAATGATTTTTTTTCCATTTAAGATAAATTTATGTTTCAGGAATTGCTTCCCTTTAAGGAGAACTTTTCAAATTTCAAAAAATCTAAATTAAATAGTCATTTATTAAATGCAAGTTAAGGACAAAACGCTGATAAATCGGAACACTTGGGCCCAGTTCAGCTTAGGCAGAGCTGAGATTCCAGGCCAAAGTGTTTCACACACATATTGCACAAGTCTTGTACATGATATAAGCTGCTTAATTTTTCTGTCACCTAGATGCAACACCCATTCTCATTAAATCTCTTGATCAGCATTTATTTTCAGTTCAATGAAGAGCAAGGGAGCAGAACAGTCAATATCAGCTGTCAGGATTTTAGTTCATGCTTTTAGATCAGACAGCCTCTGTGGGGAAACAACTTTATAAATTAGGGACTCTCTCATTCCTGCTTTTTTTTCTTTTTTTTTTTGAAGACACAAACCCCCCCCCCCCCCCCTTAGTGCTGTGTGCCTGCCCCTGTCTGTTTTCCTGGGCTGAACCTTGTGCCCGAGATTGTCTCCAAGATGCCCCTGACACCTCCTTTTGTAGCACAGAGCCAGCGGCTCCTCTCAGCCTTTAGAAAGGGCTAAGCGCTTTGGTTGCACATCTCTACAGTGGATAAACAGGATGTCTTCTGCAAGGGTAAAAGTGGAAACACCATGCATAGGTTTGGGGAAACTGTAGGGTTTGGTTCAAAGATCAGTGACTGCTGCTTGAAAAGTACATAATATGGCTCATTCCCTTTTTCCAGCTTTCTTTTATATACCTGACTTCAAGCTAGATCATTTTAATCTGGCAAATGCTGGTGACTGTTGAAAGCAGAGGACCTTTCCTGCTTTCTTGATTACTGCTGCTTCTTACTACCACCTCTCTTTTGCCAATATCAGCATCCATGTGGCCACATCCTGAGGTGGACAGCAGCAGATCCATTTCAGAAAGATCTCCACTTGTGCCAGCACATGGGGCAGCAAGTGGGAATGAGCTACCGGGAGCCAGACAGAAGTGGGATCATACCTTTTGACAATAGCTCAGATTTTTGCCAGATTAAAGTAGCAGTGTAACCACAGCTTTATGGATGTCTTTCCATGGTCACTCTTTTCATAGCAGATTATTCAGATTTCTGTTGAAATCATATTTATTCACTACAGTGAGTATTTGACACTAGCTTCCTCCTTCTTGCTTCATATAATTCAGTGTACTTCTGCTTTTTTTCTGTTTCTGCGGGCAGTTATGAAAATTATGTACAAAGAGAGGATTCTGTGTATCAAGGAACAGAATGCAGTCTGCATTGCTAAGAAACAACTCCAGCATTTTGGATACCCTGTATCTTGTCATTTCCTGCTGGTGATGAACCAACCTGGTATATTCCTGCTTTCAGCTCGCTCCTCATCCCTATATTCATATTAGCACTGAAATACTCTGGACAGTGCATTCCAAATGAATTATTGCACTTCTTTGACTGCTAAGTTGTTTTGGCTGTGTGCCGCATGCCTTAGATTGCCATCAGAAGCACACAATAATTTCCGACAAAATGCAGTCTTCTCATGTCTTATTATCTAAATGAATTATAATCCATTGACTGTATACATAATTGTCTCAGAAGCTATTTAATGATCCATGCCTGAAAATTTCTACTTTCTAACAATGCATGCTTTGATCTGGAGCTTTCCCTCTCCTTAGCTTTCTTCTTTAGCAACAGCAATCAGGACTGCCGTTGTTGGGGTCATTGAGCACATTTCTGTGGTTGCCCTTAGTTGTTTATTGTGGCAGTACAACCCGTCAATCCTCTTTTTTTTTCAAGTTTTTCATGGCTTGCAAATGTTTCTGAAGACTCAAAAGCTAATAGGCCAGATTCTTCACTGTCTTGCATCAGTCTTGCAGCTAACAAGTCAAAAACATGATTTGTATACAGTGCAGCTTCATGATAAATATATCTAATTGACTCAATTTTAGAAATAACTGCAAACCTTTTTACATTCTTCCTACTGAGTTTGATTCCTTAATCTGTTTTTATTTATTTTTTTAGATACAAAATACATGTGCACGCATATACATATATAATACATAGTTTACCTATATGGAAGCTCAATAGGTAAATGCAATTCATTCTGTATGCATTTTATCAGCAGTGGAAAATGCTATTACCGAGAAGACTGGAGAGCAATGAAGAACAGATGCTTTTCTCTCTCTCTTTAAATCATCTTAAATTGTGACCTGCAGCAGGATCAACAGCAATGTCAGTATAGAAGAGTAAGCATGTGACAGATGTTGCTGTGGTTTTGTTAGAACAGTTAATACTGAGCCATTGCTTTCTTAAAAGACACTGGACACAAAAAATGATTGTTTCAAAGGAAGAGAAAGAAATAGTAAGACAGGTGTATGTACAGTAACGGCTCTATTTCCATACAATTTGCACTGAATTTTGTTTTCTTTCAGACAGGGGTTTTTTACTTTTGATACTATTCCATTATTTCTCTTCTATTTTAAGCAAATCATATTGTTTAAAAACAAACAAAAAGACCCTTCACTAAAATTTATGTGAATGTGCACAAACCATTTACAAATACAGATAAATATTTCTTCACTACTCTGCTGCAATGAATGACAATTTTTCTTCCTGTGCCCTCTTTGAAAAACTGTACCTACAGACCTGAGGTTCCTGGACAAATCTCAAGATGATCAATGTGTGTCTCTGTGTTTCCATGAGAGTGGAGAAATTACGCTGCAGTCCAGTGTTAGAGGACATGGACAAGGAGATAAATTCCTCCTTGTGTCCCTCAGTGAGCCTACCCAGTCAAAGGGAAGTATGTGTATACAGACGCAGCTTTCTGTGAAGTGCCAGAAGAATAGGAATTATCTTGATCCTGAATTCTTGATCTGAAAGACATTAGCCACTGGCTAATGCTTTTTTTTTCCCCCAGAAAGGAGCATTAGGACCCTCTTCCTTATTCCACTCCTGTCCTTGAGGAGTGAGGGGAGAGATCTCCCTCTGAAAATACTGGAGATCCTAGAGAAGAGCAGGAGTGACTAAGGGCAATATCGCAATGCATACCCAGAAATACCATGAAGTGGAGTAATTTGGGAATTCTTTTGACAGCTGGGCTTTGCAGCCGTACATTCAAATCCAGTTCTGTCCACTAGCTGGTTTTCTTAAATGTGGACATCATAATGATGCACAAAGACTAAACTCAGTGCTGGGCGTTGTACAAACATGTAATATATGAGTCAGTCTAAAATTCTTGCAATGAAGACGTCAGAGAAGAAACAGCAAGATCAAGGCAGGAACTGAGTGTTAGGATAACTCATATTACAAGCTGTGTCACAGTAGGGCAGCTGAAACCTTGCCATGTCCCTTTTGTCTTTAAAAAAGCTGGTGATTTCTATCTCTCAGAGAGAGGGCGTACTTCATTTCTAAGAGCTTTTAGCTCCTGAAGGCTTGGAACTGGCTGCAGGATTGGGTCTGTTCACTTGAAAGTACCATAGCAAGAATTTGTCTCAAAGTGGGGGCGTGTCATGTGGATTTTAATACAGGACAGCATTTAATCTTTTCTTGTTCACAGTATTAATATTGGTCCAGCTTTAATAGCTGTTGAAATGTTACTCTTACTGTGCTGTTACATGTTATTTATTAGCATATTTATTAAAATATTTTGTTTAGTATCTACAATGTCTGTGTATGCTCTCTATATATTCTAAATCCTACACAGGATAGCTTCTTCTATTAACATGTTCATAGTCTTGATGCCCCAGAGATGAATTTATCCTGAATTATCTATAAAGAGATTTCCTCCTCCACAGGATAATAATAATTTCAGGATCTCTGCCAAGTTATTTGACTTTTGTTTTGAATATAGTTTTTTTCTGCTGAAATAACTTCTGTTGTAATTATGGTGCATCTATAACCTATGGAAAAAAAGACAAATGTTCTCAGGACAGTTTGGTTTTGTGTCTTGGTGGCTTTTTATAGTTTTGGATGGGTGGTGTTTTGTTTTTTTTGCAATGGCAATGAGTGTTTATTGAGTTCAGTACAACAAGACTCAATTTCTACATTTTGCAGTTGATTCACCTTTATTAGGCTTTGTTTATTTATTTAGATTCACCTTTTCTTTCAGCTCAAGCGAAAAAAATCTTGGAAACTGAAACAACGGTTGTACTCTTCACTGCTAAGGCAGCTGTTAAACAGATTGGGTTTTTTATCTCATAGACATGTACTTGTTATCACAACCACAGAATGGGTTTACAATTGATCTGTGCTTTACAGTAAACATCAAAACTTCAGTTTATTGCTTGTAATGTATACCAATATTCATCACCAAATATTTGGCTAAATTCTGAAAAAAACATATTTCTTTACTGCTTCTGTTGCTTGACTAATGAACAAAAGATGGAATCAAACTATGCACAGCAATCCTGGCACAGAAATTCACAAGAAGAAATAAAATAAAAATTCAGTCTTTTAGAAGAAGAGGTTTTAAAAATACGTTTCATATCTTCTCCAGGCACTGAGAAAGCTGATGAAAATAAATGCTCCGAGATAGTCTGATATACTTAGCCATAATCCATCATGGAGAATGCAATAGATAGTCTTTCCATTTGAAATTTATCAAAGAATCAAAGGCACATTGGATACTGGCTAAGGGTTTGGAGGAAATTTGGAGTTCTACTTGTTCTGATCAAAAGCTTTGATGAATATGTACCTGCTGAAAATTTGCTCCTCCTGTCTTTCCTGATAAAGGTTCTACTCTTATTTGAATCCCATCAAACTTCCTTTAACTTTGATGTTTAAGGGAGTTTAACATTTCATATTAAGCAGTCTCACATCAATACTCTCTTTTGGGTAAGAAAGTGAAAGATCTTTCCAGAAAAAAAATCTTTCAGCTACATCTTTCAGAATTAGCTCCTCCTTGGATGGGATGATGTTACGGAAATGCTAGATGGCAGAAGAGAGACTCATACCTGAGGAAGTAGATATTCTAGAAATAAATGAAATAGCAGTGTATTACAGCTAGTGAGGGATAGAAGAAATATTGCATGTCTTTTCTGAAAGGAAAAAAAATGGTTTGGTATTAGATCTGTTCAGATCAAGACTCTGTGGATTTGTAGAACTAAGTGATTTTGAAATGTGAATACAGTGATGGAATATGCAGGTGTTCCCACTGAGTGTCTTTTTGTTACTTAATGAGAACAGCCCAAGTATTTTAAATATTTGGATAGCAAG
Organism: Apteryx mantelli; assembly: GCF_036417845.1. Lineage (NCBI taxonomy): Eukaryota > Metazoa > Chordata > Aves > Apterygiformes > Apterygidae > Apteryx > Apteryx mantelli. The sequence goes on along the minus strand of NC_090020.1, from coordinate 26,420,257 downwards.
TTATGATATAACTAGAAACTGAGATCTGAAGATCTCTTGGCTTGTGTGTGGAGAATAACCAGAACAGCATTTAAAATATGGCTTAAGTGAATTATTCTGAAACAATCTAGACAAAATATGAACTTGTTTGGGTTGAAAAGGTGGTTAGTAGCTCCATTTCCAATACTCATTTCCTTGACATCAAACATAGGCTAAAATATTTTTCATAATTCTCAGCTATGAGGAAAATATGCAAATTACACACATTAATAAAGCTGATATCTCATTAAAAAGGTAAACAGTTTCTTCCAGGAGTAGTAAAAAGCCTGTAGTTGTCCATAATCAAAAATTAGCTCTGACTGTCCTCCAGAATTTGACAACAGGACTACTTTACAACTATTGAGTTTCTCAAATACCAAGTGTATTTATAAAAAATCAGATATGAAATATTTATCCTTCACTTTTGTTTGATATGTAATAACAAAATAGTCATAGTCTACCCTCGTCGAATTAAAACACAGCAAGCAGCAGAGCCCTCAAAATATCAGAGTCATTTTGTCCCCAGAAAGCATTATCAGTGGAGTTAAAAGCACTGGGAATCTCTGCAATAGCCTGTAGAAGCCGTTCAGGGATTCTTCAGGGTTGGCTGAAGGCAAATTTTGTTTCCTCCATTGAAATGCTGATGGCTTAATCGGGTACAAGAAATAGAAGCCAAGTCAAGCTTAGAGGACTTTACCTTTTCTGAGGATTTTTCCCTCCAGAGTAATTGCTCTAGCTATAGAACAAGACATAATATTTTAGTCTCAGATGGGGGGGTAAAGCTGGGTTATCTATACACCTTTCTACTACTGTTTCTCATTGCCATTCCCCATCATATATTTGTGGGGGTTTTGTCATTGCTGCAGACATCAGGATCTCTGTTTTGGGGTTTGGCAAAGTAGCATCCTTTTCAATGTATGTCCTTTGGGAATTAAACCGTGACTTCCTGTAGGGAGATCATGTCCAACAGCACCTGTAAATTTATCGCAAAGGAAGTCTTTGTTTTCTAGTTTCATGGTAGAGAATGAAGCCTTCTCAGACCTGCGTCCGATTACTTGAAAGTCATGAAGTGGATAAAATACATTGTTCTTGTTACAAAAGCAATGTATTATGGCATCTTATTCACAGCTATAGCTTACATCTGATGATGCATCAATTCTTTGACAATACTTGTGAGGAGATAGAGCAAGAATTTGAGGCAAATTATATACAAACATAGGGATGATTTTTAATCTCAGTCGTACAAGTATTTTACTATTTATCTGCTTACAGTTCCACAAAGAAATGATATTTTAATATATGCTCTTTTAATTATCGTTTTAAGCAGCACATGGTTCCCAGCAATATTGGCTTTAACTTCTTGCTATCATTTTCTAAGACACTGTTTCTGGTGATACTTTGGCTTGAAGCCAGAGCAAAAGGGTTCCTGAAAATAGAGGTTGTGTTACTTACATTGTGCTATTTCTGCTATTTCAATGATGAAGAAGAGTATTTGTATTAAGGAAAGAGATGCACATGGCTATCTTTTGAGCTACTTTTGAATTTCAGTTTATGAAAGTGACTTTCTACCAAAGTACCACTACCACTGTAGGGAGTACAAAATGCTGATCACTGAGGAAAGAAGCTGTTTAACTGGAAAATAAAGGAAAGCTCTGCTCATTGTATTCCATGAGTTGTTATTCCATCTGCACACACAAATCTTTCTGTTTCCATCTGTCAGATGAAACTATATATTTCTTTAATTGACTTGTATCCTGTATTATAAATCTGCCTGCTCATTAATCTCAGGCAGAATTACAGGGGAATGTAATACAGCAGTAGCTATTAATAATCCTCAGAATTAGTGCCTAGTGTTATTCTAACTAACGCCTACCAGAGAGGAATAGCAATATTTTTAAAATATTAAAAAGTTGTAAAACATTATCTCAGTGTTATCCATGTTACGAACCTCATTTGTGAAATAGCCAGAGTCTTTCTACTCAAGCTCTGCTCAAATGTGTTTTCACGCCTTTCATAAACATGTGAAAAAGAATTGGATTTTGTAACCATGGCCAGATAGTATGCCATATTGTGAACAGCTGTACTAAATCCAGGTGGTATAGGGTTTTAATGGAGCCAAAAGCCAGAGTACAGCTGTTGAAACCATAAACTATCAAACTTCTAGTTGGAACTGTTTCACCTTGTACAAACTTTCTTTTGCTCCAGTACCTTAGGATGGAAGGAAAACAATGCTTAAGTCCAGGCACAAGATCAACCCAGACATCTCTTTTTGACTTAGCAGGTACCTCTGCTGTTCTGAGAAAGCTTTAGGGAAAAAAAAGAATAAGGACACGCAATTTAGACCATCAAAAGAAAGGAGCATGGAAATGATAAGAAAAGAAAGATCAAAGATAATTTTTACAAGGAGAATAAGGGAAGACTATGGGAAAGTTAAGAAACTGGAATCCAAGTGAAAGATCTGAGCAGCCTTTTTGCCTCTATCATGGGTACAGGGAAGAAAAAGTAGACCCTAGCAGTGAGTACTGTGAACAGAAAACATTGAACATTAGCTTTCTTTCAGCTATAAAAGAAGTTCCAAGGAAAGCGAGGTTACAACTTATTTTTCCGGCCTGTTTTTTCAGGCTTCCTTGATTATTTGATCCAAAATCTAATGATGATTTCATATCTCTGAAAAATTAACAAAGCTAGTGTATATCGTAAGTTTGTGTTTCAGAGAAAAGTAGCTTTTTTTTTTTTTTTAATTATAAGCCCAGAATTCCTGGTGTTTTTGTTCCAAATTCAAAGATATCAGTCATAATAAATATTTCAAAGATGATCAGAAAAAAGGGAGGACATTTTAAACATTTGTTTCACGAGTTATAATTAAAGCTGGAACCAACATATAAAAATCAGAAAGAATTAGAAATGAAAAATGCACTGCATTCTGCAAGAGTGACCTTCATGTAAGTCTATGCATCTTTCATGGTCTCTCACAGCATGCAAAGCGTGTAGCAGCCAGCAGTACTGGAACACATCCCTCAGTCATCCCACTTCATTTCTGCTGATCTCACCCATATCTTTTTTTTCCCTTCTGAAAAGTTGTGTTGTGTAAATATTTAACATTGTTTCACTCTCGTTCTTTCATGGCATTCTGAGTATCACATAAAAAGATTTTGCGCATATTGTCAGAATGTGCTTTCTGCCTTCATTCCTTTCCTCCTTCTCCCCAAATCTTTATATTCCAATGAAATCTTTTGTATCTTTCATCATCTGGACTCCAGAAGGAATATAGCTTGCTAAGAACCATGTACTGCAAAAACAGAATGTGGCCTCCAGCTCCCTTAGAAGTGCCCTTCAGGGAGAAAGGCTCTCAAAGTTATGACATCTGAAATATCATTTGAAATATCAGTTTCCATTAAAAAAATGCAGCACTAAGCACTTACTGACCTAAGGGCCAGACTGTGGCTTAAAGGGTGTAGGTTGTGGATATACGTGTGAGATGACTTAATAGCTTTTTGCTATGTGGGGTCCTTGGGGAATCTCTGGCAGTACTCGTGTCCTCATGCCAAGTGCGCATGCGGTGGGGTGGGATCTCCATCTCGACCGCTGCGAAAGTGCTTCCTTCTACAAAACCAGCTCTGCTGCATGAGTGCACAGGGAGGGAAAGGACATTGCCGTATTTTTATGAGGCTTTTATGTCACCTCTGGAGAAACTAATACCTTATTCATTAACATAACAGTGCTGGTTATAATATGCGCTATTCCTTGAGTTAGTAGTAGTCCCTTCCACAGGGACTTCTTATATGATTTCCTTTTATGCATCCGCAAAAGCCAAGCTCAGATGGGTAAAAAAAAGATCACAACATTTCTTAGCATATCCAGTGTAGAGTATCTGAAGGATCTCTAATTTGTGTCAGGAATTGCTGCAGGTAGCTGCTCATGGTATTAATGATAATTCTTGTATACACTTCTGGGAATGACTGTCTTAGTGCATAAATATCTTTTCTTTTGGAAAGGGTTGCTCATAGACATTCTACACTTTCCTTTCTTTCATGTTTTTAACATATGTGGTCCAGCTGTTTGCAGAGTGGATCATGACGACAGTTTGGAGCAGTGACTGAAAGCACGGTGCAGATGTCATAAATAGACTTGGGCATACAGAGGCTTAAGCTTCTGAGATTTCTTGAACTGATGACATCAATCCTATGCTTTTGGTAAAGCTAATGGATAGCTTCTCTTCTTGTGATCACAGCATGTGTTTGTGAAATTTGTTCCTAAAAATTGAAATACATCATGGGTAGGAATGCAGAAGTAGACCTGCAAGTAGTTATGCATCAAGGTGCTATAGGTGTTACTGTCATAAAGCAAAAATGTGCTCCAAACAGTGTCCGATCTCTGACCATGACCAGTACTTCCTGTTTTACAGGAATACTCAAAGAATCCTACAGAAGACATTTTTGGAAAAGTTTTGGCTTTACCCTGAGAAGTCAGCATTTGGCTTCTTTGCAGAAGCATAAGGGTTTCCATATGTAGTAATCCTACCTAATGGAACTGTGAATATTTGCAAATTTTTAAAGGATATTTAATCCTAATTTAGTTCTTGTTTTCCATATTATGTGGCAATAAATCCTTTCAGTTAATTATTCCTGAATTGTTTTCCTTTTATTGGATTTAAATTTCACTGAAAATCCCTGCGTTTTTCCAGTTTTCACTTACTCATCTGTGTGTCCATAGAGGCTTCCACAACAGAGGCTTGAGAGCCAGAGCTGCAAAGTTCTTGCAACAGGGTTGCAAAAAGTGGTGGAATCTTGTGCAAAATCTTGATGCTGCTTACTGGTCATACAGTTATATGGGTAAGATACTGTATAAAGTACATATATACACTTATAAAATGGGGACTCTTCCTTTCTCTCCCCTAATGTCGGAATTAGAGAGGAGGTCCTCGTTGGCTTGGAAATGCAGGAGATGAGTATAAATTTCACCTTTGGCTCCCTCCTACCCCTGCCAGGGCAAGAGCATTTGCAGTTACCATATCAGCAGTGCTCCCTCCAGTTTCACCCGGCAGCGAGCAGCCTCTGCGCCCCGTGGAGCACAGCCCCAGCAGGGGAGGCAGCTCCGAAGAGACACGCATGTGCCTGCGTGTTGTCCTCAGCCGGCCCTGGGGCCTCAGGGCCATGCCGCTGGCTCCCAGCCCGCTCCCAGGAGAGCTCTTCCGCTGGGGTTCCTGCGCTAATGTCCTGCCAACGCTGTTAATCAGAACCCTTTTCTCTCTTTTTCTCATAAAGTTTTTTTCCCTCTTGTTTTAAAATAAAAAAATATACAACTGTGTGTGTGGCATGTTGTTGCTGTTCTCTTTAGATGCTCAGATAAAATCTGCCCCCTCCGGTCTCTGTTTCTATTTTATTTATTTCGGGCCAGGGTAGCCCACAAGAACATTAGCAGAGACAGTGCTGGAGACGCTGCTCCAAAGCCTGTCACTTTCTATGTCACTGGAAGCTACATTGAAGGGACTTGTCAGAGGCAAGCTAGCTCTGCGAATTGGTTTGTAACACTTGGCTGCTTCAGAAAAAGGGAATTTTCTTCATTGCCAGATCCTGCCTCATCAATATTGTATTGCTCTCACTCTCCGTGGGTAGCCAGAGTTAAGCATAGTACATATCTACCCATTTGCACAGTACATCAGAGAGTTTTAATGTCATTATCCTGCCCAGAGTGGAACTAGCATTAAAAAGGCTTTAGAAAATGGTTCTACTGTATCTTTATAATGTGCATACAGTGGAAGGAATGGTTTCAATTAGCAATAGATAACATAAAGTGGAAAGTAAGAACTAATTTGCTTCTTTCCCCAGAAATAAATTAAAGAGTTTTTGTTGTTGAGAGAAGATCGGTATGCAATTGAAATGATTACAAAAGCCTACAAAATTTAAGTACGTCTCAATTATATTTCAATACTTTGGGGAAGTTTAAGTATGTTCATTATATGAATTAAAACATAATGTCTTGCCTATATTTTTTATTTGCTGCATATGATAGTGTCTTTTCACATGGAGCTAAAGCACATATTTAACATCTTGTTGAATGTCTGTGCAGTACAGCTGTTTTTAGATCAGGAGAGAGAGTAGATCCTGTGTCTCCTTGGATTACTAGTTTCAATTACAGCAAATATGGAGATAGTGAATTTGAAGGATCCGTGTTTCTTTTATAATTTACTGTTACAGACCCTTCCCAAACTGCCTTGCTTCTTCACCGGAAGGAGTAGGAGGCAATGACCTCTGAGGAACTACTTAGAAGAAGAAAGAAAATCAAAGCTGATAATTCCTGTAAGAACTTATTCAGATTCTCTGTCCTTACAGACTAACCAGCAGTTCATGTAATTTATCTGAAACATTTCTCTATGTTTTCAGCATCTGAATTATCTTAAATAGTACTTTAGGGACTAGAGATGTTGCTGGCTTGATATCATTCTTTAATCCTGCCACAGAATGAGGACAGAGAGAAAAAAAGCAATCATTCTTCAGTGGAACGTTTTTTTCTTTTTTTATTTTAGAGCTAGCTAAAAATACACCTACAATATGTCCATTTATGTTTAAATGTAGGGGAAAATAATGTCATAGGAATTGTGACTGATTCAGATGGGGTTTCTCTTGAGACTGCTTTAAAGCATGCTCTTCCCTCTTTAAATAGGCTAATATATACAATGTTGTTGACTAGCTCCTGCTTCTTAAGAAGCCTAGTGCTGGTATTAAGATAAGGAATGTCTTTAGAAATAATGTAGAAGAAAGTAAACAAGTTAATATAATTACTACACTTGGATGCAATTAAGTACAATCAGTTATTACAATTAACCATTCAAACCAAATTGATATTTGTAGTATATCTTGCATAAGGAGTCAAATTATTTTCATGATTCTACGTTATATTTATTCTAATATGCTCATCATCCTATGGCTGATAAGTATCAAACCTTTCCCCTATAAAAAAGAGAAAATTACCAAACAGAAATAGTGTTACCACTGCAGTGTCAAAGGTAGTGTTTGCACAAAAATCTTCACATTTTTCACTTGTGTCTGCTGGTCTAGCAAAAGGGATTACCTTTCTCTAGAGATTTTATCTTTCAGAAATTTCTTTTTTTCCAGTAAGGAAAATCTTGCATTCCCCGTGGTTAGTGCTGCTTCAAAACTTGCCAGGTGACTGGACCAGGCCCGTGCAGTACTAACCATGCCCTTCCAACCATACCGGTGTTGCTGTAGGGATCCCGACTCATGCCACATCCACGGGAGGGAGGCGCTGCCCCCACCTCTGCTCTGGAAGGGCCAGGGAGCAGGTTGTGGCCTCACTCAAGCCATGCTGCAGCTTCCATGAGCTGGGCACTGTTCAAACTGTTTGGGTTGCACCCTGAGTATCAGATATAGAGCAGGTTTTTTCCCTTGATTCATTTCCAGTGCTGTTCCCAGAAAGCCCACCAATACTAGAATAACCACCCTTGAAGTAATAATATAGATTGTGTCCCCACACTCTCTCTTCTAAGGCTCCCGACTTTGGGTTTTTTGCATGTCTGGATGCATGTGTGACAGACTGTTGTCTTCAGCATGATAAGGAACTTGCTGATCACCAGCATTGCAGGTGGTGACCTTCCACCGCATTCAAGAAAATAATTTTTAAAATACATGTTAGTTGAAACATCTAGCAGTCATCTAGGTCAGGGTCCTGATAAGCAGGAAAAATTTCCAAGTTAGATCAGGTTGCTCAGATGAGTTTTGAAAATCTTCAAAGGTGGATATACCACAACCTCTCTGGGCAACCCCTTTTAGTGTTGCCTGTCTCCATCGGGATTTTTTTTACCTATGTCCATTTGGAATTGTGCTTATTACAACTGGGTCTGTTGCCTCTCGTCCTTTCACTGTGTGCATCTAAGCAAATTCTCACTCTGTTTTTTCTACAACTCCCTTTATGCAGTGGAATTCAGCAATTAGATCCCCCAGCTTAACCTCTCCTCTCTAGACTGAGCAAACCTAATTTTCTTATCCACTCCTCATATGTCATATGCTCCAGTAATGATCTTTTTATATTCTCCCTTACACTGAAATTTTCTCAGTGGAGCAGCAGATTAATATGAATGTTGCATCTCAGGATCCTTTGCTATTACTGTTTTAGCTAGCAAAAGTAAAACTATCCTAAGGAAATGTTCTTTACATGGCTGGCAATAACTCAGATTTAAAAAAAAGAAAGAAAAAAAGACACTTTTTTGCTTTCTTCATTTTCTTCACAGAGTTTGCAGCTTGCATCCTCGTGATGATGCCCATATCTAATGCCATCTCTGGCAATCCAGCTTGCCAAGGTCTGTGACTGTGCCACTCATTCTTGTTCAGTCCGTGATGCTTGCGGATTACCTAATATCCCCTCAGAACCAGGCTGAATGGCTGGCAGAGACAAAAGACTTGAAGAGCTTCTGTAGGCCACCATCCATAAAGGTCACCTCTCCTGAAAGCAGAAGTCTCGTAATGGCACAACGACCTAGGTTTGCTTATTGGTACAAGTATCATTAGGTTGCCATACTCCTTACAGTCTTAATAGTGATCCAGTGGCAGATCCAGTAAAGGCAGAAAGCTGGCTCACCTTTGATTTGGCATTAGCCTATACTTGTAATCATGCAGGGAAGTGTTTAAAATACAATGAATAAGGTGTCATACTGAGTCATGCAGAGAACTGCAAAAAGAGCTTACCTCTAAAATAATCTTTTGCTTCAATTAACCAACTTTGAATTTCAACAAAAGATATCAGGTCAAGCACAGCCAACTGCTTTTTAAGATGTGCATGTAAGTACTACCCAGGATTTTAATCTTTTATCAGTTTGTATAGCATGTGGAAGGAAAAGTGGTGTTTTTGTGGACTTAATTGTTTCCCCAGGTCATAGATAATCATATAATGTAGCCATTAGTGAGACATTTTGTCGCTAGATGGAAACTTATAGCAGTGACAAGAACCAAAACAGAAATACCAGTAGTAGCACCTTCTACCTCAAATTCAGTTTGGAGCATTATAGAACTCTCCCTAACAGAGAGTAAGGCTAATAACAACTGTCTTCTGGACAGCTTCTTCCTATCTGCTTTTCTCTCTCATTATACTTATAAATCTGTTTTAAACCAAATTAAAAGCCTTTAAAAATGGAATGGGTGTATGTGACTTCTGTGCAATATAAGACTTGGTACTTATATATATGTGTGTGCATATATATATACATGTGTGTATGTGTTTATATATTTATATGTTTATACTTTTGTGTCTTTGCAACAAGCAGACTGTGTTAGTGGCTGAGTATAGAAATGGAGGTAACAGAGTGAACTTTTTTTCTTGCTTCCCTTATCTATTTTAGTTTGGTTTGGGAGGTGCCTATGCAAGAGCTTGTAGCCACATAAATGAATGGGAATTATGAATTTGGAAAGGGTTGCACAGACTCATGATGAACCATGAAGCTGGAGAATTCTCTTGGGACTAGAAGTGCTAAGACAGGGCACCATGGTTTGACCTCTTGTAAAATTTTCATTAATTGAGCACTGAATGAAATGCCTTCACCCCCAAGCTACAGGCCATCTCTGTCTTTTATGTTTTTGCATGCACAAACTTGTTGATCACTTAGGTTATAATTGCAGTCCCAACAGGATCTGTTGAAAAGATTATTCCTCCCAGAAAGAAAAAAAACAGGTTTTTGGAGTTTGGAAGATTATCCCACTAGGTCCCTATTCTCTGGCATGACTTAGCTGCCTATATAAACTATATGACAGCAGAAATTCAATTCTTTGTCTATTCCGAACAGAGACACTGTTTGTTCTTGTGTTGGCAAAAAGTGGGAGAAAAAAAGGAGGATTTTTTTCTCATTGCTCCATGCCAATGACATTTGTTTGATTTTTATAACTCCGAAAGAAGGTACTCTTATGGCAAAAAAGGTCTCTTATGGAGCAAAAGTGTTGAATTGTGTCTAAGCTGAAGTTTTATGAGCTTTTGAGTAGAGTTAAGCTAGCTCAATAGACATAATGTAATTGAAAATGATTCATTTCCCTGTTGGAAACAAGATGTTAAACATGAACTGAAAGTATCAAAATAAAGAATTAAACGTTGTTGTTCTCCTAGTAAACATAGCATCAAATCTTTCTTACTTCTATAATGCCGTGTTAAAACCAGAGGGGAAAGAAAAGCCTTATAATACATGACATCTATTTTCCAGTGATGAATCTGGAGAATATATGTTGTTTATTTGCTAAGCATGATCAATGTAGTCAATGTTGCCTAAGTCAGAAAAACAGTCTGTGCCTCAAAGAATGTTTTAATTTAAAAGCACAGATGTTGAGTAGGCAAAACATGCCAGAATCCCCAGCAGTAGATAATTGGTAGTTTTAGTCATAGTTAATATTATTTATTCACTGTTTGTGGCTCTAGCTGGAAAAGGTCTTGACTGAATATTCTCTGAGATAAGAGTTCAGTTACTAAATTGTATAAACATACTTAGTAAGAGGAGTTGTTAGCACCTCTCATCTTGTATTTCTTTGGCATCAAGCAAATCAGTGAATGACTGAACTACTTCCTTGAACTTACTATGCTTTACCCAAAGTGCAAGATAGTTCTTCATACATGAAGAGGGCATGGTATTCCTATTGGATATAGTGCTCCGGTATAGAAAGAGAGCTATTGTTATAAAATTTCACAGTACTGCTGCTGCTTTCCCTTTCATACCTGTCCTCCATGGGACTAAAAATATTGAATATTCAAAGTCAAGGGGCTTGTTGTGGACACAGACATCTGGGAGACAAACTCAGAATAGAAAAGATGAGCCATTGCTCTCTGTGGGCAGAGAATAGCAGCTCCCTCTCTACCTGCCTTGAAAATCAGACTCTGTCAGGCAGGAGTGAGGAACGCTTGCAGCTACAGTCAATGGAAATGTTGTAAATGTTTTAAATAGAAAAATATTTCTATTTAATAGAAAAAATATCTCTGTCATGAGAATTATCCTAAAAAACCAGGATTCAGTTTGCTCATTTGGGTCCCCAAAATTGGAATATATGTTGACATGAATCTCTCTCTGGCAGACAGATAATGCAAAAGTTGATTTCATGAATGTCTTGTGAAAATAAATTAATATAGTGGAAGCTCTCAGATACCAGCAGAGATAGATGCAAAAGTGAAGTTATAGGAGAAACTATTAGCATAATATGTTTGCCTATTTATGATGATGTCCTAAAGAGGAGAAAACATATTTGCTGGTTTAATAAACAGTTCCTGTGCATACAGCTCAAAAAAAGTTGTGTGCTAAAAGGCAATTTTTTTCCTGTGACTAGAACTTACTGAGGATTATTTTAAAAATTCCATTAAAATGAGTTGATGATAAACTATTCACTTTGTTTTTCTACTGAGGTATTGAAAAAGTTATCCTTGGTTACTGGTATAAAAATGTCCTCTGTCTTTCTCACCTGAGACTTCTGGATCGCTAAGGAACTGGAGCACGAGAGAAGCAGCTTCGAAGGGAGATCGAACACCAGCCACAAGTGCTGGGGCAGCGCCTCTCCCCAGCAGCAGCTAGGCTCTGCCTGCACAGCTTTCTCAGTGTTAGAGGAGAGAATAAGGTGGTGGAGTGGGTCTGGATCACCACTTCAGATTCCAAAATTCAGAACTGAAAAGGGTGCCAGGAGGCTGGAATGGTGGTATCTGCTTCATCAAGACGAAGACAGCACATTTCCAGTTTCTGTGCAAGTTGCACATATATACCTGAGCGTTATTCTGGGCTCTGGCCCTGCTCTCTCCACGGGCCCATCAGCCTCAGTGGTGCCACCATGGTGCTGGGACAGCTCCAGCCCCATGCAGTGGAATAGCACCGCGGTGGTGCAAACACCTCAGTTATGGGTGTTGTGTGGGGTGGGAACCAAGTGCACAGGTTTTGTCCTGAACAAATGAAACCTGAAGGATCCAGTGCTGGTCACTGGCTTTTGTAACGCAATGTAGGAGTCCACCAGCAGGACCAGTAAATTTCTCACATTCCAGTAGTGGAAACGCAGTTTGCTTAGCCTTGGATGGTGTGCTTAATACTGTAATAATTTATACTTCATTTTTAACTTTATTCTTTTTGTGTCTTTTATGATGATGATTGCAATAATTACATTCCTTAGAGCAAAATTTTGCTCTTAGCAAGTATTTGATATTTTTAATAATTGATATCACTAGGGGTAAAAGTAAGCATGAACAGTAGACAGAGAAATTTATTTCAGACTAAGGAAAACAATTAAAGTTTTTTTCCCTCTAAAATTAAGAGACACTACAAATTATCCGTTAGAAACAAATGAGAAAAATACCAACTGAAAAGGCTTTTAGAATAGGAAATATCTTCTGCTGAAACACTGGGCAGTTTACTTGAAGTTATAACTATTATGCTTCCTGGAAAGATATCCTTTACTAGATTCTTAATCAGCTGTAAGCAACATTATTATTTAATTAATTTGATTTTATTTTAAGAGCTGAACTAATATGATATTAGTTGGAAAGCCAACATCTGTGAATCAAATTCTTCACACATACTCTGAGCTTCCATCTTTTCCAGTTCTAGTTCCATGCCTACTGTTAGAATCAAATAAATAAGCACAAATGTGAAATCAATACAGCCCACTTAAAACTTGGCAGTGAAAAATATATAATTCACTAAATACCAGTGTATTTGTGTGTAGAACCAGCAAGTGTAGTTTAAATCTCCTCCAATAGTCATTACAGTCATTTCTGCCTCCTGCTTAGTAGTTTTGTACATGTCGCATCTCATTTTATTGCTTGCCTTTGAACACACTGAAGAGCTTTCTGATGATCTGTTCATGACTTTTTTCTTTCTTTCAGTTGGTAGGTGTGTAATATTTATTTAAAATGAAATTTCATGGTGTCAGCCACAACCATTAAACTTCTGAAGTGCAACATATGGCAAACTCCAGCTTCTGTTCAGTTGGAAAGAGATGGGAGGTATAATGAATAACAAAATAGAAAATGGCACAAATGTTGGTATTTTTATATATGGGAGACAGTTATGAAACACATACTTTGTTTTCCATTAGAAGAGCATGGATAATATTTAGCGCTCAGAGTCCCTTATCACATTTTCAATTAAGGAATGTATTTATATCAGATGGCTATAGGGTGGTGAAGAGCTGACACACAACAAAGTGGAAAGGCAAGCTGAGGCGTGTCCAGCACAGGAGCCCCACGCACTGCTTGGGCCTCCTGCTCCTCAAACCCAGCCCCGTGTCTGAGTAACCTGCATGACACTGCAGCAAAGGAATGAACCAAGTGGTGCTGTCACTTCGGAGTAAGCCTGATGGTTTCAATGTATACAGCCGCATCAACATACCTAGTGCTGTAGATCTACAAGAGATAGTAAATGTGGCGTATGTTTTGGGCTGTTGGATTTAACTGTTAGTAGTGGCTCTGGAAATGAGAACTAGAGGCAAATAATTCATCTCAGGACTGAGGCTCTGACCCTGAACATCACATCATGAATCAGCTGTTCAGCAACCTCAGCCCTCTTGCTGGCAATCACTAGAAGAAAGATTTTTCCAGGCAGAGTGACTTTTCCTTTCTGTTCTCCACGTGGGTTTGTTCCTTGTCTGTTCAGAAAGCAGTTGGGTGGAGACAGTTTGCTTCTATTATTCATCATGTTGTGAAGACTGCTCTTGTTCATGCCTTGTCTGGCAATGTTTTTCACCTTCTCCACTTGTTGGGATCCTGTATGAGGCAGCAAACACAAAGAAAAGAAGGCAGTAAATGCACCATCTGTGGCAGTACCCTGCAGTCCCTACCATTTCTCCCTTTACAGACGATTGGGATTTTACCCTCTTTTTCTTTGGTTTGTTTTTTTGTTGTTGTTGCTTCCAACATTGAATTAGTGAGTAAATCTTGTTGCCCAGGAGTTTGAATCTCACTGCCAGAATTTTCATGTTCTATTAATGGAAACATGCCATCATATGAAATCTCTGCTGTTCAATGAAAAAGGAAAAGCTGATTTTAGAAAAACCAGGCTGGTCAAATTGTTAGTGATAAACAGATCATCCCACTAATCTGATGTTTTTTGGTATGTACTTTTTACAAGCAAGTTTTTTATTTGTATATATCAAGTACATTGAAGGTACTATACAAAACATGTTAATGAGTAGACTTTTTAGTAAATGTTGCATCAGGAGTACTCAATAAATGATCAATTCAGACACATCACAGGATTTCTGTTCTTTGGGAGAACAGAAGTTGAATAAAGAGAGAAAGAGGTAGTTCAAATCACTCAGTCCTTGATTCACAGAGAGAGTGGGACCAGTGTAGATAGGACATACTAATGTTTTCATTTCAGGTTCAGCTTTGAGACATTTCTGTTAGAAAAATAGGGCTGCTAGTAATTTGGAAACAAATTTAAATAGAACTTTCTCTTGAAATGAGAAATATAAGATAATCCTGTTCTGTTGTTTGGTATTTCTATATATCGATTCAGTCCTAAAGGGAATAGTCAGTTCCACCAGTTTCACTTGACTTCTGGTTTCCTGCCCATTTTTCATTGTTTTGGTTGCAATGGGTTTGGCTGCTTACTCTGCACTGGGTTACTGAGAAACTGGAATGCTTATCCTAGTTATTGTCATTGCTGAATCATACTTGCGGGGTGTTTGTATGTGGGCTGCAAGGCTAGGAAAGGCTTGGTCATATTTTTTTATGTCATTGCTAGAGTTAATAGGCCATTGTTCAACAAGTTTGCTTTGAATAGGGAGTGAGAGAACGAGTAAGATACCAAGGACAGCACTGACTCTTTGGGAAACAAACTACCACCAGCATTAAAGTTTGTCTCCATTATTTGGTACATCCATTAGTACTGCTATGTGACCTATGAGTTTTTGACATGATGAACTACTATTAGAGAGTTGTGGCTTCAGGTCCATTTCTTGTGCTCATTGAAAATAATGTTTTTGTTGCACCTGTGAAGTGGGAAGCTCTGCGATTCTGAGACTGGTATTGCTCCAGCCGCTGGCACTCAGACCTCCACACACCTGTGTGCACAGAACAGAGCATTTCTCACCCAGAGAAATGGTTAGAAATGGGGTTAATGAGAAGATAGGAGAGATTGTGCTGATCAGGCCAGAAAAGCAGATTGACCTGCTGCCTATGTAGGTGGGACCAGCCCCTTTTGTGCTCTTTTCTCTCCACTTTCCCACCCATGTTCCTCCCCAAACCACCTTGATGCTTCCTGGTTTTTCACTAAACATCCTGTAATATGTTCTGTACAATCCCCAAGTGCTCTTACTAGTTTTATTGCCATTTTAAAGATTGGGAAACTAAGGCAAAACCCAGAATTAACTGAAGTAAGATTACTCAGGAATTTGCTGGCCAAGCCACACTTTCAGTTTCCAGCCATCTGAAGTCCCAGCCATATTGCATCTTGGATTTGTAGTGATAGGAACCCCCACATTTTTTTCCTTTTGCCAGAAACACACTGTTAAAGTAACCAAATTCAAGTCAACAGTGACATCCAGTGGTCAAACCCATTTTATTTCCAACTGTTCTTTATCCCTCTGCCTAAACACTAGTAATGTAAGCATAAACTTGATTAATTTAGCCCCTTTTTTCCTCCAAGTGTCATCTGTGAAAAGACTGATTTTGAAAAACATGTGCTGTTCAAAAACCTGTTGAAAAGATTATGCCCACGAATGCATTTTGGCATGAGGACTGCTTCTGAATTCCTTTATTTTAATTATTGCTTTATGTCTCCACTGATCACAATTTACTGCTTGTAGTCCTGGATTGATCATCAAAGTCTATGAGTCCTGAGATCCTTTTACTGCATGTCTCAGACCTACCAAGAGCTTTCAGAGGGGGACATGTAGGTATGTGTCTGTGCGCATCTTTATGTGCATATTCCAGGAACTACTCAGGCTGATCTTTATCTCAGATGCTGCACCTTTTCCATTTTATTGTATTGTGCAGAAAAATTCACTTAGGGATGATGGAAATATGTGACTGGAAGTGACCATATAGGTCAGTAAAGCATATTCAGGAATGGTTCATAGAATGAGCATCCACAGAGAAAGAGTAGAAATACAGTTCAACCAAATAGGCTTTTTATTCTTCTGAATTTCATTAAATAATCTTCTTCTGATTACTTTTACTCAGCTCTTCTCATCGCCATCTCTGTCTCCTAAGATCTCAGTGTTTTTTTTCCATATCAAAATGAGAAAATCTCCATAAATCATGTAGCAAAACACTGCTCCTCAAAGAATACTAAAATTGAGGGGAAATTTATATTTTATAGATTAACTTATATGTAATACATTAGTGCTATATTGCAGATGCTTTTTTCTAGTCAGCAAATTGATGGCTGAAAACGCATATGGTAGAAATGAATGTGGTGTAGAATGGAAAAGAAGAAGATGAACTCTGATTTTTTAGAGCAAGAGAAAAGCTCACATTAAACTTCCTCTTGAAATCTTTGATTGTAGAAATTGTCAGAATCCGTATGCCATTTGATCTCCCTCAGCCTTATCCATCTCTATGAAAACAACATTATTAAAACTCAAATGCAGTATTTGTTCTGTGGTTACAGAGGGATCAGCACTGTTGCAGAATCCAAAATAATGAAATCTGCATTTATTTTGATATTACAGATTCCAAATGAGATGGTCCTCCAGTCTGACTATATTATCTCTCGAGATGAAATATCACCAACCTGTGAATCTGAAGATACATTTTTATGTACTTTTTCATTTCATTTTAATGAGGGCTACATTTTACCCATTTTTTTTCTTTTTTTCTCCCACAGCTGCTAATCAGTATGTAAGTTATTGCCCCTTGCAAACCTGGTCCCAGAAACTTAACTGATAATATGTACTACTGTTACAAAAATTATATGACAAGTTAATAATTCACTTACTCTCTACACACTTAACATGAGGTGAATCAATGAACCAGACTTGGACTAAAAGATACCTGAGTCACATGATTTAAATGGGCTATTTTATTTTAATAATTAAATATCCGGGCTGAAATGGAATTACATTTCAGAGAGGAGATGGAAATGTAGTCATCTAGGCCGTGCTGCCTTGTGTTGATCTGTGCCTTAACGTTATGTTCTGTCTTGCAATGAACTGAAAAACAGTATTTCTTTCTTAGTGATAAAAAGCATTGGCAGTGGAGAAATAAATTCTTAAAAGTTTGGAACTAAATTATTTTGAAATCAGTTTTTATATATTTAATTAGAAAAAAGCTGTCCTCAAGGAATCACCATATCCATTTGGATTAAGACGGAGGTATCGCTATTTAAAACGTTATTAAAATAGCCTCCTGTTTCAAATACTAATATTGAAAAACGTTCTTCTAGGAAAGACTAGTTTATGATATCATAATTTTAATTTTTACAGTAGTAGTAAAGCCAAACTTTTTCTGTAAAAGGAGAAGCCTGAACTTGCACATCTAAGTTACTAAAGTACCTAAATTGACATTTAGAGGGTGCTATTAACAAGGGGTTTGTTTAGCTTTTTTTCATGTAGTTTTGGGGGATTTTGTCACACACATTCAGTATTTCTTTCACCTTGATTCAAAATAGTTTATGTCTCTTGATCTTCTAAACAGCTGGGGAGCCCATCCACTTTTCCTGCTTTGGGTGAGTTGGCTTTTGAGAGATGCTAGTATTGATAGATGGCTAGGGTGGGATGAATTCATTTTGAATTTTGTATTTGTGTATCTATTGTTTGGGGGTTTTTTTTGACTGGCGGCTGATAGTTCATAGAGGTGGTAATAGAAAGAACTGCACTGTGCCTGTGCGTTTAAAGCATTTGTTAAAGCATTTCTCCAGGCACACTTTACTAGTTATTTCCTTTTACATGTAAAGCTAGATAAATCAGTGCCTTTTGTTTTTGGAGATGAGTGATGTCCTCAAGAAAGGATAAAAAATAACTTTAGACTGCTGTTTTTGTTAGAAACAAAGTTAGAAACATTAAATGCTAAGCACTGTTCATTTTTTTCTGTCTCCAAGCTGCATCTAGTCTTTAAGACTATAATTTTTTGCTCATTGCATTTTGTGACAAAATAGTCATGTTACATGTAAAGCAAACCTAACAATGTAAGCCTAAAAAATGTAATGACAGTGTTGTGTGCAATAGTCTGTATTCACAGAGCACCTTTTATCCTCAAAATGTCAGTGCATTTCACAAACTAGGTATGTACTAAGGCTATATTTGTCACTGAGAGAGAGAGAGAGAGAGCGAGAGAGAGATGCATCATCTGTCACTGCTAGCACATATCAAAAGCCAGCTCACCAAAACCAGGCAAAACACATAGGCTTTATCACTGAGGATGATGGCAGAAAGTTACCTTGTGTGGCACATTGCAATGCATTTACAAAGAAAATGGAAATGTTGTGAAATTTGACTGAGGGCTGCAAAGTGAAAAACAATAGGGATTTGTAATATCTGGGATGAGAAGATATATGGTTTCATGTGAAAAAAACTGTGTCTGGTGAGACTGTGCAGATCTGTCTATGATTCATGAAAATAAACCAATTAATTATGTTGTAGTGTGACCTCAAGATTCCACAGACTGAATGCCATGTATTGAAGATCATTGGTATACATTTAAAGCCTTCCTTTCCAGAACTGACCTTATCTTTCACCGCTGGTCAGAGAGGGTTAAAAATTCAGAAAGAAAAACAGATATGGAATTGCACTGACCTCCTCTGTGAACAGGCTGCTCTCTTTTTCAGTGCCACAAGCAGCAGTCCAGGGGAGCTCACATTTTGAAGGTAGCTCTTGCTTGAGTCAGTATGTGTAAAGCCAAGGACTGAAGGAAAGGGTAATATGTGGATGTGCAATGTTCCCTTGCCGAAAGTCCTCTTGTAGGTTGAGCACTTACCTATTTCCCTAAATCCTCTACAGGATAAAAAGCCACCCTTCCTGTTAGCTTATTCTGCATCTCTCTGCTTCCATATTCACTTGCCTGGACTCCTCACACAAGTGTCTTCTTTAATACGTTTCTAGTAAAAGTTAACTTTATGATAATTTTTCCCTCTTCTCCCTTAAAATTCCAGTTTCCTTCTCCTCCCTCAAACCATACTCACAAAAAAGTGGCTGACAAGAGGTTGCATGAGATATCATAGATTGTTTTCTTCTCTGTATTATATGCCTGAAAATAGTTCAGGTTGCGTTTGTGAGAGGAAGTACTCCCACTAGTGGTGAACTGCTGGTTTCTTAACACTCAGTTCTGAATCATGAACTTAGGTAATGTGGAGGAGGAAGAGGAAAGGGATGAATACATGTTGGAGGGACACATCAGAGCCAGCTTGTGTTAGGCAGCTAGCAGCCTCCTGAATAATGCAAAGGCACTGTCAGTGGTGGGGGATTCGGTGCTGCGCATTCATACATGCATGCATTGCATGTGTTACCATACAGGTTTAGGAAGGAGACATGAAAGAAGCACACATTTATTAGGAGTATAACGAAACACTGTTATAATTTAGCAAAAAAGAAAAGTCGTGCACCTGTTCCTGACTTCCTGTAACATTGCTGAAGGCCTTGGATATATGCCTACTCTTCTCCCAAGCAAAAGTTGATCCTTTCGAAGTCAGATCTTGTGTTATATAACCAGTGAAACAAGCAAATCTCTGCTTTTACTATTTAGCTCCTCATTACAAATAAAGGAGTTTAATTGGTAGTTAAATGCATAAAGACAGTTCCATTCCTAAACAGTTAGTAACAGTTAATATTAGCTTTCAAAAAGTCAGAGGTATGGTCTTGAGTTCCCTTATCCCTTTGAAACGCTTACGCTAGTTGCAAGAGATGTGATTTATACTGAAAAGATTAGACTGGTGATTTTGCAGACATTTGAAGTATTGCATTTTATATGCAAATAAATAAATGAACTCTCTTTTTTCTCTTTAGTCATTTTAGTTCCATCTGAAATAACTATGTGTTATTCACCTTGGTGATATTACTGATCCTATTACACTGACCTCATTCTCACTCTTATTATTTACAAGTTTTACTTTAGCTCTGGAGGAAGTATTGGACATTAGCTCGAAAGATGGTTACTCTGGACATAGGCAGTCTAGTTCATCAGTTAATTTAAATCAGTGTGACTCTCTTGAAATTGATCTGATCCTGCTTTACACTTTTCAGAATCAATTTTATACTGGGATTCTCAAAGGTTTGTCACAAGCATTAGAAAGAGCCTCTCAAAGCCCTGCAACCTGGAGCCCTCTGATATCTCAATATCAAAGCGAGAGCACACCATGCAATGATTACACCATTGTCAGTCGCTTTGCTACTGCTTTATCCTCCTCTCCACTCCGATCAGGTTTATCTCATATGTTCACGGGACCACAAGGACTCTGGGACCCTCTTACAGACCTGTGCCCCATCAGTGCACTCATGTCCAACTACTGAAGCCAGATGCAAGGGAGTACTGAGAAACTCATTACAGTAGGAATAAAAATCCAATATTAAAGGCAAAACTAGAGAACGCTCAATGAAAATAAATAGATCTGTTAAGGCACATAGAAGCATATACAGTACACCAAAGCCAGCTTTTTACTTTTCTCTTTTAAAACAACCATTAGGATAGCTATATAGCAATTTTGAATAAATTTTTTTAAAAATTTTCATGTTTCAGTTGAAAAACATTTGCACTTAAACTCAAGGATAAAGTGATCGTGTTTTACCTAAGTAATTAATTCCTATTTCCTTTTTCTTTCCTTTTAATTTGATTCTAAATATTCCTTAAAAAGGTTTCTTCCATGGAGTATAAAACTAAAGGTAATAAATTCATTCTAAATTAACATAAGCAAAAAAAGGTATAACTTTCATTCACACGCAAATCTGGCAATATATCTGAAAACTTATTAGACTGGAATGCCTGTGATTTGTATAGACTGGTTTGTTGTTGTTTTACACCTATAATTCAATATGTAAAGCTCTAGGCACAGTGATATATATGAATATTTGCTTACACATTAAGGAAAAACTCAGAGAGAAAATACTTACGTGACTCATTACTTCTACTGCCTCAACATTTGTGATTTAACTAACTATCTAACACTAATTTTACTTGTTCCCTCATGAAAATTAATCATTCCTAGCATTTGAAACTGAATAATGCTGTCTAACTAAAAATAATGTTTCCTGGTCTTGCCATCTCATTTAGCTTACCAGTTAATTAAATGCTTTGCTGGATGTTTGAGGAAATCTGACATTTCAGCAATGAATCCCATATTGTTGCTCAGTTTGTACAGAAAAATCAATTTAGTGAGATTGTTAAAAAAGTTGTTTCTGGACTTTTATCTATACAAGTATGTAGTTTTACATACAAAAACTAGTATCTGAAGTATAGGCCAGGTCTTCTTCAGGCAATTTCAGCTTTGTAGGTGAGATATTGGGGAGAGATTTGATTCTTACTCTGAATGCCCCTAAAACAAATCATGAGATCATCCCCAGTGGGAGGAAGGAGTTTCTCCTCCCTGTCCGTGGGTGAGGCCAGCAGGAGTTGAGGAGAGGCCGCTGGCAGCCAAGGCAAGCAGCATCAGCTCCCACTCGGCCTGTCTTTTAACCTGTGGGAGGAAACGAGTCAGCTCTGGCTTTATCCCCTCCGAGGCTTAAGGACTCAGGGCGCTGCGACTGGTAGTCAAAGACTTTAGTAATTCAAAAGGGAATCCAGCGATCCAGGATGCAACAATCCAGGTTTCACACAGCATATCCATAACGATGCACCTTCTGTTAACGCTGAAACTGAATTCCCAGCAACGCCCGTGGTGCTGTCAAAGCTCTTTTCTCTCACATCTAAAATGCTTTCTTTGTCAGAATTTTCAAATTCTGTCAGCTCTCTTATGTCTAGCTTTTTGTAGTAAATCTGTTCATCTACTGTGTCAGAACTCACTGACTGAATTTCTGATCCTCTCTGCTGAATTTTTGGCCTGTACTTTTTACGTTCCTAAAAGCTACCCAGTTATGTTTCCACTGAAGCAATGAATTTGTATTTTATGCTTTCAGGAATGCTGGCTGCCACTAACTGCCTCACCGATGAGTTGAATGACATGTGTGAATACGATGTGCAGCCCTGAGGTCTGAGTGACAGATATCACTGGTGTATCATCCTACTGCTAAGTCATTAGTAAAAACCTTTTTTATATACAAAAAGAAAGGCATAATTGGAGTTTTAAGGAGGCAAATGGTATTTATTGAAGGATATACACTAATTTTCAGTATAAAATCTAAGACTCACATGCATGTTATATAAAATCTTGGCTCCTTCATCGCTAAAAAAATATTTTACTGCGTCATTGTTTTCATAAGTTTGAATTCTCTCCATTGTATCTAAGGTTTGGGAAGTCATTTCAGTATCCACTTTTGCTCTCTAGTGTAAGACAAATAAATGATTTGCAGAGGGTCCAAAGCTTGTCAAAGGTCTAGTGAAACAGTAGCCTTTTCTTTTAAATGTTTGCCCAATGAGAAGGTTTGAACCAAGAACAAAGTCATTAGTTGATCTACGAAAGCACTGATATGACTTCTTTTCATGTAACGCAGGATGCGTTGCTTGAAATGGTGACAGATAACAGGTAAGTGAATGGTTCGTTATTTAGGAGGGAGAAAAAGTTGCCCTTACGGTGATTGCTGGAGAGCCTGCATGGCAAATGGACAGTAGAGATTTTAGCTGAAGAAAAAATCCTCTTCCCTATCTATTCCTTTTTCTGGATATCTGGATCACAGAGCAGTTTGAATGGGTGCACGTTGCTGCATGTTTAGAAATCTCTGTGTTACCATTTTTAATAGTTTGCAAGACATGAAGGAAATGTAATTCTGACCAGAAAAATTTTTTGTGGTGCAGTCTGGGGATGTTTTCATCCTGATACTACAGTCTGTTTTGTCCACACTGTTGGCAAATGAAGGTCTCCTCCAAAAGGTACGATGCTAGACAAGGAGTTGCGCTTGCAGAAACAAATAAAAATGAGAACATGCAGCCACTCTTCCCCTGAACCTGACCCCTTCACCCTCTGTGCCCTGTCTTCTGTCTGACTATCCTCTATTCCCCTCATCGCTTTCTGAACTCCTTTCTTTTATCAAAGAGGGGATCTATTAGAAATCAGTGACCATCTGAGGACTCCACACCGATGCTCAAACTTGAAGGACCAGGCACTGTCCCATGGCTTGCACTGAGTTGTACTTAACTTATGCTGCTGAAATGAGGAGGAAACCCAGAGGAGAAGCATGAAATGTAAAACTGAGTTAGAGTTAACAAACTGTGTTGCGCTTCACAGCTGGTGAATCTCATTGTGCTGATGGAGAAAATGAGACTTTTGTGCAGAGAGCTTGTGGTCAGAGATGGAGCTGGAATCAATTTCTGCTTCTGTGTGATACTTAGCAGAGCTGTAAGGATTGTGAATGTCTATAAGAAAGCTGTTCTGTATGAGATGAATGATCAGCAGTATGTGCAAAAGGAAAAAGTATAAGTAGGGTAACCATAAAATGATCTTGTATTATATACCCCCTCCAGTTTATGGTAGTCAGTGGTTCAAGGACTGGTTAGGATAGTCATCCGGATCAGTATGTTTGTGATACTTTAATTAGATGAATTGATGATCTCTTTCATTAAATGATTTTTTGAACTCGTCTTTTAACTCATCCATCTTAAAATAATTCTTTTAGCATACTGTATCAATGACTTCCACAGTTTAACTGTACTCTGGGTGAAATATTATTTTTTTGTGTGTGTTTGTTTACACTTGCAGGAAAATTCTTAATCCCTAACTGCTGTTATTGGGTATAGAGAATAAATGTTCCCTCTTCCCTTTCAATCATATTTGTAATACTTAAAGACTTTTATCTTTTCCCTCCCTCTCCCCCTGCTTTTGTCTCAGGTGGAAGTGTCTTGTCTCTTACAGTATATCGGGCTACAAAAATATTTCATACTTGTGATCATCTTTGTTCTCATTCTCTATTTTTTCATAATTATACTACATCTTTCCTAATATCAACTAACTAGAGCTATAAAACATTTTATGTTTTGTTCTCAAATCCTTTCCCAATAATTTGTAAGGTTCTTTTTGGTTTTCTGATCACACTCAGTGCGGATCTGATGTTTTCAGGATTTATCCATGACAATTCCTACATGTTTTCTGAAAGGGAATTGTTAATTCAGAACCCAAATTTGTACTTTTCCCCTTTGCATCAGTCTGTGTTTTTTATATAATGTTTCCCATTTTATTGCCCAGTTACTCCCATTATGAGAACTTTTCTGGATCTCCTAAAATTAGCTTTAGCACTGTGTATTCTAAGTAATTTTCTGTCACCACTATCCCCCTTTTCAGGTAATTTACGTGTGTGCTAACCTATTCACAGTACCTGTAAGCTGCCTGCATAGTGTAGTCTGCTTCCCACCTCTACACCAGTTAATGAGGAATTTCCTTTTCATCCCACGACAACATCGTTTCTCTATAGGACTTTGCGACAGCCTTGTTATAGCTACCCACAAATTCATAGACGCTGTATCAGCTCACCCACCTGCTCACTGACTCTGCCACAGAACTCCAGCATATTTTTCAGGCATTTTTATCTACAAAACCCTATTGATTTTTCTCCAGTAGAGTTTCTTTATCCTTTTGCTTACTGTATTTCATCATTATAGCTTCTACCTGATGACTTGGTACAGATCACAAACATGCCAGTCTGTGACTTTCATATTGTTTCTGGACATGATTTTAAAAATGA
The DNA here is from genome assembly GCF_036417845.1 of Apteryx mantelli. NCBI lineage: Eukaryota > Metazoa > Chordata > Aves > Apterygiformes > Apterygidae > Apteryx > Apteryx mantelli. The sequence continues at coordinate 26,395,517 of NC_090020.1, read as the reverse complement.
ACACCCTATTTGCCACCTTCTATTACTAAAACTTTGCTGACTTCCGTGGGCCAGGATTTCACTCAGTGCCCGTTACGTCAGAGAGGCTGAAGGTGCCAGTTAATAACTTTTCAGAAATACATTCAGGTGTGATACATGTGAGATGTTTGTTTCAGAAGACTAATGCTTGATGGTTTATTTCCTACAGCTGTCTTAGCAGTCAGTTTTGTTTCATGTTTTATTGTTACACCAAATGCCACTGTAGCCAGCAACTCTCACTCTGCACCAGCTCCTCAATCTGACACATGGATGCCTGATATAAAACAAAATTTAACAGGAACAAAGTCGAATTAGAATGTTCTCATTTATTTTAGTACCCGTATTTCTTGACATTGAGACATTTGGCTCATGAACTGACATTCCTGTAAGGTTAGAAAGCAATTTCTTAATGAAGAGAGCAGCAGCATGGAAATTGTGTGGGGTTCTCTTTAAACATTACCATAACAAAACAAAGTTTGCAAAGGCTTTGCAGAGATTTATTTAATCTTCCTTAAATAGCTTTGCAGTTCTAGGCATTTGATAATACCACCTCCAGTATGTCAAGTGCTTACTGTAAATGCACAACCAATTTCTCAGCTGTAGGTACTGCAGCTTTTATTTACAGTCAGGAAAGTTCTTGAATACATTTCTTCACAACTGTGAATAACATTTTATTTTTATGGCATTTGTCTATATTACCGTGTTTGGCCTTACTTGTAGTAAATGCACAAAGTGAAAGGCTGCAGCTGTTTCAATTAATTTTAGCAGGAACAGAGCTAGATAACTTTAATGCATGTCAAAAGCTTCAGGTCCTGGAACTGCAAGATAGCATTTCAGATTTCAGGTAAAATTTGATGATTTTGTTCTTCCTGCTTGTAGGAAAAAGATTCTGAAAAATGTTTCTTGAATCTGTAATTTTCTTTGGGAGAGGAGCCAGGCTTCTACTAGAGCTGGACTGTTAACTCCACAATGTGTTGTGATCAACACCTGCAAAATATACTGTGGTCTGTCCCAATTTGATTGATTAACAGGGAATTTCCCCATTGAAAGCACTCAGATAGGGTAGGGGAAGTGAATCCTCTTGTCTATGGCATAGATGACAACTGGATCCAGAGATTGCCTTTGATGGAAGAGGAGGGTTTAGAGATAGCAAAAGGGAGTCGAAATATCCTGGGAGAGGACTATTAAATGGGTGTCTTGTTCTTTGAAAGTAACTCCTGTGACAATGACTTCTTGAATAATCACTGTAGGCTTCTACACAGAAAGTAAAGTTTTACACAAATCCAGAATAAGATTAATTCTTGTAGAAGCAAAGTATTTATCTGTTTATTTTATTTCAACAGATGCCTGTTAAACTTTCTGACTTGAGTTATCTTGTAGTAGCTTGTTTTAAATTAACTTTCCTCTGTTTTTCTTTTTTTACATTTTTTAAAGAGAAAACTTGTAAGAAAGATTTTTCTTTCTCTTATGTATCTTTCCATTTGACTTATAGTTGTTCTTTATTTAGATGCTGTCTTTTCCTTTTGCAGTTTTTATCTCAAGAGTCAGCTACTATAATATAGTTTGCATGAAATGTGTTTTTACGTGAATGCAAAATTTAAGATGCATAGGACTGATTGCTTCTATTTGGGGCAATTGCACTATGATGGTGCTTCTGTTTCTCTATTGGCTTCCAAATGCTTTAAAGGTAGAATTTAAAGGAAGAAATCCCTAGCTGTTTTTGAGCCCAAGATACCAGAAAATAACCTCTTTCTTCATATGACACCAATACAGTTTCAGTCAGCATAAAGTCTGAGCTATTTCCACTTTTCGTTTGAAAGGAAAGAATAAAAGATTAGCACCTCTGAGGTCTCTCGCAATGGAGCTTATGCAGCTGTCAGAGAAGTTCGGATGTAAAAACTGTCAAGGCACTTAGCAAGAGTTCCTCTTTCTTTCCTAGTATTGCAAGAACTATTTAAGGTGGTTTAGTTGCATCTGGTGACCAAATGATACAGTTTTACTGTTATTAGCTCAAGATGTTAAAATCACAGCAGGAATCGAGGCTATGCTTCTAGCTCAGCATTCTTTAGAGGATCAGTCAGGCCAAAAAAGGGAGTTTAGATAGTTTGTTAGTGTCTGAGGGGAGATTCTGTGTAGTGGGATGGTGGGGGATTTTTCCTATTTTGCTTTTGTGTTCTGGACTGAGTGGCTGCTCATTTGTAGCATGCATCAAGTAAATAATCTAACTGAGCACATGTTTAGAATATTGTAGGGTCACACTGTGTGACATGTAACACAAAACACTTCCAAAAGGTTTTTACTAAGTCAGTCAAAGATAGCTGGAAGACTTTTTCTGAAGGGATGGCAAAACAACGTGGGCGAATTTTCAATCATTTTAAAATATGACTTAAATTCACATGCCTGAGTTCCTAAATAAAGGAGCTTTTTCTGAGACAATATATGTTTGCAATTCCCAATAATTGACTCTTTTAATGTAAGACTTTTTTTTAAAAAAATAATAATAATAACTTCGGGCCTTTGAGTTTTAAAATTTGATTTTGGTCTGTCTTTCTTATAATTTCGAAGGACTCCACTTACACCGATACCGTATTACTGCCTGAAGATTGCCATTCCTTTTCCCATCAGAATTTCAAAACGGAAAAATGGTAATAGGGTGCAAGATTCAAAAAACTGCATCCATCTTTCCCCTTTTGATTTTTTTCCCCTCTTTATTTCCTGCCCCCAGTACCACTGCAGAATCTTCATATGTCCTGATACATTTTTCTTGCTGCTGTTTCATGTATTCATTTCCCATTTTCCTCTTTTCTTTGTACAGGGGAGAGAAAAAGGGAATTTTTCTCCCTGATCTCTGCCCTATGTGCATGTATGTATGCATGTGCGTGCTTGCTCACTCACTCCACTCTTTCCCTTTAGGAATGCGGGATATCCCTTTCTTTCACTGGAGAGTAGTTCTCATTCAGTGTCTCTTTTCTGATCAACCTATACACTTGCAACTCAGTGGAAAAGTCCACAAGCTGGGAGTTAGCTGTATGCATACCTAGGAGGTACATAGTTCCCCACATCTTCTAGCGTGTCAAGATACCCAACTTTTCCTTTAAATAAATAAATGCCTGGTTATATTCAGAAGCTACAAGAAATTCCTTTAGGATTTCATAATGATTTATTAACATCTAGATTGCAAAGTGCATGCTCTCAATCATACTGTTCATACAACCTTTCTCAGCCAAACACATTCAGCTAACTACACTGAGGACATTTGTCTAGATGGAAATAATAACTACCCGTTACCTTTTAGAGAATAAATTTTTAAGAGGAATGCAGCATACAGTGACACAACGTGTTAGTGCATCCACATTTCATATGACAAGATTAGAGTTTCTAGTTCAGACCACTGAAGAAAATGAATTTAGAGAGTGCTCCCATCATCTTAAATCAGTTGCAAGGTCAGAGAGTTTCATAAAGAGGTGATTAAAGGCAAGTGCTCAGCCCAGCTTTGTCTATTTAAATAATTAGCTTACTTCTCACAAGTGCTGAGGATGCAGTGATGAAGGACTGTGTCCTTTCAACATGCATGTCACAGAGTTGATACAGAACAGTGAATAAATCTGAAGATCTAGCAGTGTTTGCCCAAGGAAAACCTTCAGAGTAGTACCACAAGTTGCAAATCATGTGAACCAGCAGCCTTCCTGTATAAACTTGCATAGCACCCACCTGTACCATGTTTGATGCCAGACATCAGTTTTTTCCTCACTTTTCTGAATAATTAAATATCTCACAGATCACAAGTGAATTTTGAATTTCCACCCAAGTATATTTACAGAATATGTCTTAAAAGATTTATGGTAATTTGCAAAATTTATCACCAATGACTCCATGTATTTGAGACAGACTTCAGAGGTAAAATCAAGTCATCCTAATGGTTTTTCATTGGATTATATCAAGGCTCACGTCTTTGCCTAATGTTCTGCATGTAGAGACAGAACTCTAATGGCATCATGAACCTTTTAATATTCACCCTTTAAGTGAATAAGGATTGAAATGGTGAGAAGCATAATCTGAGTTGTTACAAAACAATGGAAGAGAAATCAGTATTGGTGCATATCATATACCACTTTTTTTTTTTTTAAGTATAGTGAAATGCAGAACTGTGGTAAAAAGTATCAGTTTTATTGGTGACATTAACTTTTATTGGAAGCTCTTGGACAGTGTGCATTTTCACTTTGTTTTGTCTTTCTTTGGCAATTATTACTCTGTTTAAATTTTCTCCCATCCTACACTGAAAGTCTTGAAATTCAGGCCTGATTATGGAATCTGTTATCAGCATCTCTCTTCAATTCTCTTCATCTTTAGTGTCTGGCATGAAACACAGCTTATACGTTTAGGAGCCAATTTATGTTTCTTCCTGTTGATAGAAGATTATGATACTTAACCACCACATTTAATTTACTTTGAAGATGGATGAGTTTTTATTGTTTGGTCTCCAAATGTAATAGACAAACTCAGTGACTTTTTTAATACAATCCAAGGCCAAAGCCAAAGCTCCACTGAAGCTCCAGTAGAACTGTTGAACATTTTTCTATCATTAATAATTCTTCTTTATTTTTTTTTTGTTTGTTTAAGAAAATGCCAGCAATAAACTGACCTTGCTGATGAACAGTCTGGTAATAAATGAACAGAACAAATTCATTGTATTGTCAGAAACAGCTGTGGATCTGTTAGCAGCTAATGAATTAAAAGGTGGTAAACACAAAGAAAATAGGAAGGGATTCCAAAAAGTCCTAACTATGGCATAGAAATGGGATGTTCCTTTGCTGTGGTGCCAAAAAGGTCATCTTCTTTTGAATTGTAAATAGGTTAATTGTATCTTGAGCTTTAATACAGTAGATAAGATATAGTGAACGTGAACTCACTGCCCTAAGTGAGAAGTAAAATGCTTCATAGTTTGGAAACTGGGTGAACACCAACTTCAGAAAGTCTCATCTCACTTCCTCTCTTTGTTTCGCTCTTTGTGATGAACTTCTTGTCAGAAGAGAAATAAACATTTCACTAATATTTCTTTTTGAGAAATTCTTGCACTGTGTATAGATGAGATCAGAAGGAGGTGAGGGTAAATAATAGTGACATGTCTGGAAAAATAGGAAATTTAAAAGTCATCAAGCATTTAAAGAAAAGTAAATAATATAGCCAAAATCTGAGCTGGTCTTCGCAGATCTACAAAATAGTAACTGCTGTTTTGCTTCATTTCTTCTTGAAAACTTTGAAAGTACTTTTTAGACTATTTCCTTGTTGGAGGAGGAATGTTGAATCAGATGTAAACGTCTGTGTAAAACTAGAATGGCAATGCTCCAGTATTACATTGGGAATTAACACGGAATAAAAATCATCAAAGATTGAGCTACAAGTAAAACATATTTATATATTGAGACAGGAACTAAGGTTTTAAATAACAACCAAGCAGAAATGAAGTTCAATTACATGTCTTTTACCTGTTAACAATGTCCTTAGAATCTATGCATCTTAAATATATCAGAGATAAAAACAAAACACAGAAAAGCTACACTGAAGGAAAAGATATATATATTTTTTAATACAATGCGCACAGGAAAAGATAGGAAGAGTATTCTATAGAAGAAATAATCAGATTATGTAGCATGGATGAAAAACTTCCTGGATAAAACAGAGAATCTGTTTTCCGTACATTTTCTAAAAGCTTAAATCTTTATATATCCATACTATCAGAATGGAACTTTTAACATACAGAATAATACTGCGGCTTTTACCCATTTCACTAATTCCATTAAAGTATGATGATGGGAACAAAGATTTTAATATCTACCCCTAATACAATTCTAAATCTTTTTTAAAAGTTTAAGTCATATGGTGGGTGTTCTGATAATGTGCAATTAGGCACAAATATCCACAAATATGGGTAAGTCTTGATTGTACCAGTATGATGACTGTGAGAGTGCAAAAATGAATGATGACACCTACATATATAGTCATTCATATTTATCTGAATATTTATTGAACTTAAAGCAATTTATTTGTGTATATGATGTTATTCCCATAGCCATAAGGGTTTCTAAATAGGAAACCAAGAGTATTATCTTGTCTTATATGATATAATATAACACTTTTGAGAGCACTCCCTAAGTAAAAAGATATTCTCTCCTTCAGTCATCTGGGAAGACTTCACACTTTATTGCAGCAAATCCTTCTTTCAGCAATCAAAATGACTGTCTCCCAATAAAGAACTAATCTTCCTAAAATAGATACAACCTAAAATTTCATAAAGCATGAAATATTTTTTCTTACTTTCCAGCAACTCTGTTTGAACCAAATAAGTGTCTTGTAGTTTGTCTCAATATTAAGTGTCTCCTTTCTAGCTAAAATTGAAGCAGTTATGACAAGATGTCAGGCAGTGTCTTTAAAATTATTTATTTAAGTTGCTGAGTTCTTTTATAAGGTCTATGAGCACTTGATTTTTTCTGTATGATATGCACAATGTTCATACAATACATTTAGTCATATAAACATAATGTTTTTCATCCAGAAACACTTTAGCTGTGGAAGAACCCCCTTGCAATTTGTCATTCCTTGCTGTCTATTCTTTCTTACCTACCTCAGTACTTTTGTGGATTTCTTCTTTTATTCATTACAGCGGGTATTCTACTTATGTAAAGACCATTTAAACAAGCATTGCCCCTGTGCTAACAGTGATTCACTTATGCTTTTTTGCTGTTGTTGAAATGAAACTGAAAATTAAAGAAACTAGAAGTGAATCAAAGTTCTTGGAAATGTATTTTTGCTGGAGTATATGCAATGAGTTGGTACCTGCTGCTGTATATAATGAGCTGGCTTGTTCAACTTTCTTCTAGAGTCAGCATTGGTAAACAACGTATGAACTAGCTCTTTAGGTTTTCAAGTCTCGTGGATTGACTCAGAAACATTTTGAAAATTTGACAGAGTTAATTAAAGAGAACTTATTTTGTCTCTCTTTCGTATTCAATGGATGGTTTTCCCATCTCCATGTTAATGGGGTCTGCTATGCTAACATGAAATACTGTCAGAAAGCCCAGCAAATGTCTTTCCTAATTGTCACCAGGATCTGTCCAAACAGCATGATAAATGTCAAATTTCAATCAAAAAATAAATGATTCTGTCCTGGGGAGACAGCTGCTGAGCTAATGAGATTCACATTATTTTATTTGCAATTCTGCAGACAGGTTCCTGCAGTAAGTAGCTTTTGTGGCTATTTAAAATGGCCATAAATTCTGGCTAACTCTTTTCCAGTTTTAATCTGAGATTGTCTCCCTGACACACTTATTTTAAAAAATGGCAGGGTAGGATTTCAGACGTTCTTATCTAAACTTGGCACAGGTGAGGGTTCTCCAGAAAGAATGCAAAGGCTCTGTAGTCCTGCTATGACTTTCCTACAGATGTGCTCATATCCATTCACATTTCGCTGCACAGTTAGGTTTAAATACCTAATCTGTGAGAATCACTGTGTCTCTTGATCTTACTAGTTACTTTGATGCTATCTGCTACTGTGCTTTGAAAGTGAGGGTTGATTGAAAATTTTGTCCATTCTTTTCTCTTGCAAGATTCATTTTCCCCCCATTTGGAGTAAACAACAGCATCAGTCTCATTTCCTTCCACTATAAAACATGTCTGACAACTGAACTGACACCTCCAAACTAATTTCACACATTGTTGGTAGAGCTGGTTGGCTTGCTGGCCTTGTATAACCTGCAGATCAGAAGAAGGATTTTGATGGTGCTCTATCTACACAGAGTGGGACTGAGAAATTGAAAAGTCAGGTTTCATACAATATTTACAACTTTTCTGCCCAGCTACAGTCATGAGGAAAGGTCCTTTGCAGATCCAATTTTTAAGCAAACTGGTTATCTTACAAACTTGAGTGTTGTCTTCTAGAACTTACAGGTTTTTTTGAATAAGGCTGCCTGCAAGATGTTCATAATGCATCAACAGAAGTTGCGAGGAGGCTGTATGTTCCTTGAATGGGGTCCATAGGAAGCAATAACTCTTTTTCTGTGCCTGTTCTAATGCTAATGTCCTGTCAGTTCTAGTTATTTCAAATGAAAAATTATATGACTATAGTAAGGGGAGAATGCTTAACAAAAGCATGCTTGTATTATAACTAATTTCAATGAGAATTCTCTGGTAGCTCGATAACTTAGAGCCACACAAATCTGTGCCAGCCACTACCGTACTGAGCATCCCTCCATAAAGCCTCATAGCCAGGGCAGTGTTTGTCCAAGTGTGGAGCTAACAGTCTCCAGCGACCACCATTGTGCCTGTTTCTCTGTGCGGCTTTTAGGAGGGTCTCTGAATGTCTACCCTTTTCTTGCTCAGTTTGATCTTACTATGAATAGGTTAAAAACACACTCTGTGCTCCAAGTTCATCCTGGCATATTGGCCTGTCTGTGTGCGTTCTGACTCGCTCAGAACTGTTGCTGTGACAGATCATCACTTGCTTCAGCTTTTCAGATGTCAGTCATGTTAATATACTTTTTCATGATAAAAATTTGATCTTTTACTTTCATAATCAAAAGGCTATGATGAACTATTTTAGATTACAGCCTTTACTTTTCATGTTTCTTTGTTTATTTAGGGTTGAGTACCTTTTACTCAAACAGGCTGGAACGTGAATCATGAGCACCGAAAGGAAAGTGAAATAGTCTGAATTTGTTTTGTGATCTCTAGAGATGTCTCTACAGGAATACTGTAGTTAGGATCAGAAGTGAGCTTTTGGAGAGAACCTCCTAATTGTCCCCACTTACCATGGTTGGCTACATCTTGGAGGATGGACTAATGCTATGGGCTATTACTATGGGCTAATGCTACCTGCTATTTTAGACTTTGCTAGAGTTTGTGACCAGCCCTTCAGGACTCATACTAAAAGGATTTACCTAGATTTTAAGAAATAATCCAATTAAAAACAAATAATGTACTTAATATTGTTTCTTAAACAAACATAATGCCACAAGAAATCATAAATCCTCAATAAAGAACCCTACAAAGTTATACCAAAACAAATAAAATTCTTCACAAATGCTTTTAAAGGAATGTCCTTTCAACTCTCTTCTTCACTCTGGTTTTGCTCATTCAGAACTTTCTGTGAATTCTTCCAAATTCCAGAAGTTTTTGACTCTTGGTCCATGCATTAAAGCATTGCAGGGTGCTGGATACATTGAGATTAGAGGACAGAATGGGGTTTTTTCAGCTCTGTCACAAAATCAAATCCAGCCCAGCTAACTATAATTGCATGTCCTTAATGTCTGAAGGTCTTGACCCACTGAGTTTAAACTGGTAACTTTGCCATCTTCTAATGATTATAAAATTGATTTTTTTTTTTTTTTTTTTTTTTTTAAGACGAATCCCAGCACATTCTGGAGTCACCTTCCATGGAAAGTAGAAGTGCATGCCACTTCTGAAAATCAGGTATTAAGTGTACATCTGATGGCAAAAACCCCAGCCCACTATCCTATATTGCACCTGTTTTGGAGAAGCCAAGGCCTGACTGACAAGGAGTTTGATAAATCACCCTCCAGCCCCCAGCAGGGTAGTATAGACATTTATGCTTGCATTGTCTGTATTACACTTCTGACAACCAGGGTTAGAGGTCAATCCTGAAAGTTGCCAAGCTAGTTTTTTATATGAAAAAGAAACTTATTTAGGTTCTGTCTTCCTTCTTTCACTCTTTGCATTTTGTATTAGATGGTGTCACTTTATTTTTAGCATTATCCACTTATTTCTGGCAGCTGAGACATCAGGTTGAAAAGAGAATGACAATGTGAAGATTGCTACTGATGATAAAAACTAAATGGATCTTTTTTTCACGCTGTCGCTGATTTTCAAATCTCTAAAACTTTGAAGCCCTCTGGGATCCCCTCTGGAACACTTCCCACAGCAGTGCATTTCTTGATGGAGGGGAATGGAGTACTTTTGTCAAAAGTGCTGTCAGTTTGATTGAAGGAAGCAAGCATTGTATATGTAATGAAGGTACAAACTATTTTGACACAAAATTGTAACACTTTCAGAATCTTCTACCTTTTGTGCAATTGCAAGCCTCTAAGGAGTGCTTTTAAGTGCTGTGTAGTTAGATATTTTTGATTTGTTTTGAGTCAGGGATATCTACATTTTGGAGTAGCCCCATTTTGTTTCTTTAATTTTTCTCATGTTTCCTCTCCCTGTGGACTTTTGTTCCATTTTTGGGACACCATCCTTTAAACAAGTGCCTCTGCAAGCGCTGAAACTTTTCCCAGATTTGCCTTTCTTTGCTGAATGACTTGGATGTCTAAAATGAATCAAAGTTTAATTCAAGCTTTTCCTGTTTTGAGGGCATGTATCAGGGCAGTTTCTTTGTCTTTTCTCCTTCTTCTTCCATAGGACCTACTGTGTCAAATCATATGTGCCACTTCTGCAGATTTCCTACAGTTGCCAACACCTATGGGGTCACTTCCTTCTCTGCAGGCTATTTTAGGACCTTTTTTCTCTATGACCACTTTTATTCTGACCAGTTTGGCTTAGCTCAGTCACTGGGGTCAGAAGTCTTGGAGGTGGATCGTGGAAAGCATGACTACACAAGGCTAAGAAGCCAAGCTAAAAATAGGAACACTTGCTCAATTTGCTTTATTTTCCAGTCTCTGGTAGGCCTGAAGTCCTCTGGTGGGACTTTTAGCCAACTCAGCAAAGTCAAATATCAGTTTCAGCTCTGTCTAGATACTTTCTGTCACCTTTACACTAGGAATTTCAGCAGTTCTTTGTGTCTGAGCCCCTAAAAAATTATAGAATCTCCCTCAGGAATATATACATATATATAAAAATAAAATATCTGAGACTATGACCGCATTTAGGCAAATTTACTTTTGCTCCATATCCAGACTGGAGACTGCCATATGAATAATGATTATTGATTTCAGATGTTCTGTACCTGAATTGCACCAACTTTATGGTATTGAACACTGTACCTTTAATGCTGAGCTTAGAAACTGATTTCAGAGTCTTTGGGACCTGAGGATTTGGGAAGAAACAGGTAAAGAGAAGGGAAAGTCTCTTTGATGGTAGTTTCTGGGACTGAAAGTTCTCGTGATACAGAGCTAAATCAAAGTGGCATCCACCCAGTCAAATGAAATTGTTACCTCAAATAAATAGATGTGTAACTAAATATACACATTGAGAACATATAAAAATAAAATTGAAAATGAAGATACACTGTTTAAGTCTGGCATAAAAGGCAATCTGTAATGCTGGTGTTCTGGGTGAATTGGGCAAATCCAGGAAACATCTTACTGACTGAAGAGCTGAACTGTCTTAAAATAAACCTGTGCAATCAATGAATGTGTCTGTCTGCCTCTTGAAACTGAGAGATTGAGGTTGGCAGGATGGAAGGACAAAAGACCTTGGATCACATTTGTTCTTTGGCAATGTATTTGAAGGAGGATTTCCCACCTCACTTCCAAATGTCCTGTTCAACTGGCAGTGAGGTATTCAGGGGTGCTCTTTGCTTCCTTCAGTAGCTCTGACTGCAACTGTTCTAGTTTGTCTGAACGTGCATTGGGCCAGAGAGTGAGCAAGAAGGACTGAATTTAGTGGTCAGAGTGCATTCACCTAGTAACGAGTGCCTTACTGCTGTGAACACTTAGCTATCTGTGATCATAAGATGGAATAGCATTAAAAAAAGCCAAGAATACCTGATCCCGTTGTATCCTAGGGCAATCAATAACAAATTTAGATACAAATCTCCTCAGGCTGAGGATGGAATTGAAGTCTGGGTATTCATTTAGAGAGAGGTGAAGGAGCTTTACTGTCATAATTCTTCATGGATATTGTTTCCATCTGATAACATTTGACAAAATCTGCCCAAATTCATTAACCATTTTTGAATAGCTAGACTCTTTTTTAAATTAATAAACTATTTACTATATTATAAGATGGAATGTTAATGCATGATGTATTTCAGTCCTCCTGTTACCTAGGGTAACGGACTGCACTCCTTGAAAGCACACACATAGTTTTGATTTGGAAGCAAAGCTGTGTTAATGAGAATGTTTTCTTCTCAGAGGTTGAGCTGCTTCTTTGATTCACATGTTTTGAGCCAATATCAGAGCATAAAGGAATGTTTGTGTTGGATTCCATGGTCAGATGCTGAACATTTGTGTAGATGTGGCTGTGACCAAAGACATTTATAATTTGTTTACTTCATATTTGCATCTGCAAATACCCTAAGTCCAAAAAGGCAAAGGAAAAGGAAGACGCTAGAACAGGAAAGAAAGGCGACACCTGAGAAAGGAAATAGTGAAAGAAAAAAATAGATGAAAGAAACAATGTGGTGAAAGGAAATACTATGGAGAGTTATAAAAAGTGTCATAAACAAGAAAACCTGCAGAAAGAGGTATTTCCCAACCAATTTTTTCTTTTTAATTGAAAAGGTTTGGCAAGATATAAGTGAAGACAGAAACAATTAAACGGCAAGCCAATGGCAGTCATAATTCATTGTCTCTCTACTGCCCCCTACTTTTCTTGTCTTGAGTATATTAATCAAGTGGGTAGAGCTCAAGCAAAAGAATTGTACAGAATCATGTACAAATACATATAGAAAGATGAGTGAGAGGTGAGAGAAAAAAGAAATTACATAAATTACTTTCAGATGGCTTTCTGTTGTGTGCTGTATTTTTATTTTTTTTAACATAACATAGTTCCAGATCAACTTTTTCTTTTTAGAGAGAATCTTAAAAATTCTCATCTCTTTCTGGGATTCATCACTCCAGGTGAAGGAAACACTTCTATTAACACCTGTCTCTTCCTCTCCAGTTTGATTGAAAGACCCGATGTAGACTTTGATAAAAGAGAGCAAGGGGGCAAAATATACCAGTTTTCTTGCTAACTCCCTAGATGCTTCCAAGAGTCACTGCATTCAGAGCAGCAGCTGGATGCTCATTGTGCTGAATCAAGTATAATGAGAATAGAAACTGTAGGTACTGCTCTAGCAATTGTTCTGGGAACACCCTAGGGATATTCTCATCCCAGTAATCTCTTGCAGAAGGAATGAAATTGAATCTGTCAATTCTGCTTACACACTTATGAAAAGAGGCTTTAATTGTTGCTTGATTAGATTAATGTTTTACTTATGGTATTTACATGCACAAAATTTCAGGTTATCTGTGCTTTAAAAGCTAAATTACCCTTACAATTCATTAGTGGAATGGGCTAATATCTTCCTGCCACTCACTTTCCCCTACTCCATTTGTAGTCTTTTGCTGTTCATTTGATGTGTCTTATCTGGTGAAGGAACAATACCTTGTGAAGGAGTACATTGTATTTGGTTTGCAGGTTATACTATGAAATGATGATAATTTCCTAGTAACTTCAATAATATTCAGTGCTAGCAGCCTGAAGTAACTCAGAAATGGTTCTGGTAATGTTGATGGGGTAAAACAGCCCTGGTTAAATTGAAACCAAGCCTGTTTTGCCTGCAGCATAGCTGTTAATTACTGCACTACATATACTGCAGAGAACTCTACAATCACAAGGAGAATTGTTTCCTTCAGATCAATTTTTTGAACTCATTTAAATTGAATTTCTGGAGAAATTGTAACCGTAGGTGGATACTTAAGGAAATAGCAGAAAGCAGAACTTTTTTTTTCCACTTACTCTTCCAGTAAGTATACTGTGTGCTGTTGTTGTAGACACTTGCCTATGACTGGATGAAGTGTAATTTTGGAGGCATTTATAATTCTGTTTTTAAAATGTGTTCTGGTCTGAAGGTGGGCCAAAGCAGTCCTACAATTAATGATATTCTTTCTGAAGTTCCACTGAGATAATTAACGATATGCCTTACATAAAGGATCAATGGTGAAAATTCAGTGAATTGTCAACAAGCCCTAACATCACAGTATGAAACCTTTGAGTCTCATGCTGAGATTAAAGCATGGAAGTTTCACAGGTGTCTACTACTTGAATGAGAGAACATCTTCTGAAGAAAGCCACTTTTTTCCACTGTCCTACTTTGGAAAGTTGGTTTGCTGTGCTTACCTTTTTAATTCTAGAAAATGGACAATAGCAAGACACTAGCAGAAAAGAACAGTGAGTGTCAACATAAGAAACTAATTCATTTAGCTCCAGGCAAAAGGCTTTTCAACAGAATAAAGTATTTCATCCAAACGTTATATTTAATTGATACTTTTAGTTGTGTTCATGAGTTTCAACTTCCTTTCCTTGGCCACAGTATAAATTAGGAATGACTTGATTGAAATCCATTGAGTTACACCGATGGAAATGAAAGAATAATCTGATTAAATAATGATTATTCATAAGTAAAGTTTGATATGTGGTATATTAAAGCTGATTAAAAGTGGAGGCCATAAATGACCATCTTTGCAAAATAATTCTTGGATTTTGAATTCAAGGAGATGACATAAAATAGTCTCACTCTTCATGTTTCCCCTCTCCCATCTTTTCATTAAAAGAAGAGAAACAAGAAAGAGAAAAAGGGGTAGCAAAAGAATGATGAGACTTTGGTTTATCTTTGTTTGAAAACTGTTTGAGGAATATTCTTTAAGTATATAGAAAGTAATTTTATATTTGAAGAATATTTGTGAATGTATAGGGAGAACTTAAAGCTAAAAGCTGATATTAGCAGAGATTAATGGCACTATATTAGATTTTGCTAACATTACTGGACTGCAGACAAAGACAGAGGACAAAGGAGAAAGATGGAGATGTGTGGATCCAGGCTAAATGAGGAAGAGCAGAGGCTGGAGTTGCGAGATCAGAACAGCCTTGTGCACCAGAGGAGCACACGGTGCATGAGATGGTAATAATACCATGGGGAGGCTAAGGATGACTTTCAATACTTGTGAGTCTATGCCTGGAAGCTGCCCAGTCAGTAAGAGAGAGCACCTAGAGTAACACTGGCCTACTGAACGTACTCTGACCACATCTATCATGGGCTTTTATGATCCAACATGGGCTTTCAGAAGAAATAGAAAAAAGAGAATAAAGACTGTGTGTAGGAAAGTCATCAAGGAAGAGAGAATTACAGGTTTTGGAAATCATCCTTGACTCTCCTATTACTATCTTTTGCAACAGTGCTTGCTAGATTAATGAAATTCATGGAGGTTTACTTGCTGTTGGCTTGTACCCATGGCACTCTTCATGCCAGTGCAAAGTGGAAATGAAGCATTACCAAATCAGAGCAGGAGCATTTTGTACTTGCTTTACCCTTGCAAAAATATCTACATGAGATGCCAGGCAGCTGATGAATTCCCTTTCTGTTTTTGAAAGATTTTGGTCCTGGTCCAGGGTGTGTGGGGGCGTGTTGCATGCTCTGAGGGAGGACCCTTCCCTGAAGTCACATACAGCATGTACTGCTTAAATTCAGAATCTAGGGTATTATAGAGGCTTATCACCCAGATGCACAGCTACAATGGAAAATTCATCCACTAATTTAGTTTTCTCATCTCTAGAGCTTTTCTCTCTCTCTCCCTCCCTCTCTCTCTCTCTTGCAGAGAGCTAGGGGAAAGAAAATACTCTGGGTTGTCTTCACTGGCGAGATTCAGTAGTAGGATGGTTTTTCCTAGTTTGACAGGTGGCAGAAACATTGTGTCATTTGTGTCTTTAACACTGGAACACAGCACAACAGTCCTGTGTTCCTCTGTATGTGTGGGAAGCAACTGTTCCATGTATTACTATCAGCACATTTTTGACATACCAATGATAAATTTGCAGCTTCTCAGAGGAGAGGAGCAGCATGTGGTGTGCTGGGTCACACTTCTGTTCTGTGTTGTCGTCCACTCCCCAGTGGACTCCCTAACTGCCCTGCCTTGCTAGTGTAAAAGGAGATTCTCTTTATTTCAGGGTGACGTGGGTGGGAATGGAAGCAAGAAGTCATTGCATGCTTACATCTTCTCAGTGTTCTTCAGGAAGTATATTTTGGAAAAATAGAAATCCAGGAAGGATGGAGAACAAGGGAGGAAGCAGATTCTCCAAACTTTCCTTTAGCCGATGAACTGAAAGGAGCTAGGAAGTTTAGTATTCATTCTGCAAACTAACTTTCCCTGCTTTCTGCTGAGATTTGATTTCAAGTCTGTTCGAGGACATTAATATACTGGCATAGATTGCAGAGCCAAGATTTCCCAGTTATATAACATGTGCACATAGAAATGAAATGGAAAATTGTTGAATTCAGGTCTTTTGGTTTTATAAATAATGCAGTACAAGTCAAAACACAATACTTTTTTTACTCTACAAAGCTGTAAAAGGTGTCTTTTTTGAACTTTGATGAATTTGACAAATATATCAAATGTCTCTTCATAAGTTAAGGACTCTGTATGAGTCATGAATTTCTGGAATTCCTGCTGTAAATTTTTTACATGAAAGGTCTTTGTTTTTTCTAATGATAGCAATCTGCCTACGAGAAAACTGTAAAATGGGACAACCACTACTGTCCTGAGCTCCTACCTATCTAAGTTTGAAACAATATAATCCCAAAATAATATCTATTTGAGGTAATACAACACTCTATAAAGTTTGCAAAGGTATATACTGCACTTTGTAGAGGGATAATGATGTCCTTTGAAATATATTTCTTTAATCCTAGGCTTAATGCATTCAAGTTTCATATGCCTGTGCATATATATGTCTTTGCATGTAAGTGTATGTGAGCATATATCTAAAGATGTATCTAACAGCTTGAGGTCACTCAAGTCATCTTTTCAAGATGCTTTGGCTTCAGTGCTCTCTGAGAAGGTCTGCTATACAAATTCAGTTAATGAGCAGTTGTTATAAAAATATAATATATAATATATACTCTGAAGAATTCTTAGGTTTTGAGAAATTCTTTTCATGTATTTCCTAAACAGTAAATACCTGTTTTTGTGAATGTGAAATGTCATGTTATGTGCTTTTTAAAAGAAACATTGTGAATTCTGTTTTATTTTCTGGCAGAATGTCTGCATATATACTTGTCTAAAAAAAGGATACATTTTTATATAATGGCACAGATTTGTATATAATACATGCTTTTATCTTCTTGAAAAGAATTGACATGGCTGATGCAGAGGGTAAAAATATCTGAGAGGAAGCTATGCTATCTCACAAAGCATTTAAATTGCACAGCAGGCATGATGTAATGTGGTCTCCAATTCATCCCACTAGTATGTCTCAATCAACTTTAAATAGTTATTTCCCCATGCTGTGATATCTTTGTTCTTATGGAGTCTACCAACAGTAACTCAAATCTGAGTAAAACACAGTTAGACTGTCTGTGTCATGAGCGCTGACGCAATAGTGAACTGAACACCCACTTCTTCAGACTGTAAATTTTCTGGCATACATAGAAAGCACTTATAATGTATGTACATACTCATGCAGAATACTGTAGCCCTCAAAAATATTATCAGGTGATCATGTTAAAAAAGATGGTGAACTGGATAATATTAATTTAATTATTTTTGTACATTTCATATAGGTATCCAACAGAACAGGAAGTGATCATAAGATGGATTTGAGATTAAAGATTTCACATGTGTGAAAGACTAGTGCATGGTCTTGCACCAGCAGGAGGATAGGTGAAATGACCTATTCTGCCTCTTCTATTTTTCACTCATAAAAATAACGAATTTTCATTTTTTTGAGAGGGAGGCTGGAGGAGGATAGGATCCTGTGCGTCAATATTTTTGCATGTCTTGATCTACTCATTGCAAGTGACAGTCTGCTCAACAGTCATATGGTGGTAGGTCATATGTTTATTTTCAGATTAAAGAGACTCCATTTTTCACTGCCTTCTGACTATTTTCATGCAGTCCAGGTAAACACAAATCTTTATTTGTAATTCCCCTTTTCTCTATTTCTCTTCCATGTCACTGTCAGAGGTGCAGACTCATTTGTTATTTGATACTCTAGTCCAAAGCACATATAAGATGCTGGAGCACATTAGGGATTAATTTTAAAAGAAAATCTTTGTGGTGTGTGTGCAGGACTTTATGACAGGAAGATGTGATATCAGAAGGCTTTGTCATAAGGGGTAAAGTGATGATGGTAAAATGTTCTTTAAATGACAAATTATACTCTGTATTATATATTGCAGTTTTTTATAAGAAAGTCTATCACTTTTGCAGTGGTAGTGCTTGTTTAATAGTCAGACAGCTTTAGTAATAGAAGGTTTTTATCTTTAATTTAAATACAACATGCCTGGATCATCATAGTGTAACACACCTTGGTTCAGAGATCTGGTCACAATTTCTCAGGAAAAAGTCTTTCACCTTACTTTAGAAGTTTCACCTTACTTTAGACTTCCATTCACTTCAGAAGTAATTCTAGACTATTTAACAAGCAGGTCACACTGAAGCAACTTCCATTGATCTAAAGCACTGTGCCCTGCCATGGTTGTGGAGAGCTGTCCATCGTCCAGTATGAGCCGTTTTGCAGAGATGCCATTATACGGGCAGTAGCAGCAGAGAACAGCATTCGGGTTAGACCAGGTCAGTAATGTGTCACCCTGACAGCTGCTCTGGATTTGTTCGCAAAGTTAGACCAAAAATTGAGCAGCCTCTCTACTGACTCCCTCCACGTGCTGCTCCTCTGGGCTAATTCATCAGCAAATACTTTTGACCTGTGACAGTCACCGCTTTTCTAGACTGAGTCTCTAGGGGATGGCCTTTTCATAGCAGGAGAGAGGGCTTCACTCTGGAGGAAGCTGCAGAAAGCAAGTGCTATAGGGCTTGTGTTTTAATGGGCTTAGGGGTGTTTTTCCCCATCAGTCTGTAAGAGGATAACTAGAGATTCTATGATCTCTTAGGTTTAACTAAGATCTGCTCTTACGTTTTACTGCTTGACAGTTTATTTTTCACGTCTGAATCTATCACCTCTCCTTCTGTCTGTTCTGCTTCCTTACTTTGACATGTATATTGTATTTATCATATTTGAATTCAGTTTTCATTGACTTATCAAATGCAACGATATGGTAAAACAAGACTGAAAGCTGACCTTTGCACCGCACCTGAATTCCGGTGGGACTCAAACTCCTGTTTCTGCCGTCTGCCCTTTTCCAGCGTCTTAGCTGAGATAAGCCAGTATCATTTTCATGGAAATAGCACCACTGTGAATATGCATATTGTTGGCTCTGAATAAGAAATGATGATGGTAAATATTGATTTGTGTGGCAGGCAGGTATCTTGATAGCAGCATGCAAAGAGAAAAGCATGCTCCTAGAATTCAAAGGAAAATACCAGCATCAACAAAGGCTCGGGCAAACTGCAGATTTCAGGCTCTGCCAGGGAAAACTATATATGTTCAAGCACTGATGTGGACAGCTGTACCTGTTACTAAAGAACTGAGATGCCATGGAATGAAGTCTGTCTTTAAGGACTTTGGCTGTAAGCCTGCCCAGGAAAACTGTTTATAGGGAATAGCTGATTGACTTTTTCATGAAAATTAGTGAACAAATGCAGACCATAGTAAACAGGTAATTCCAGACTGTTAAATGTCTGGTCAAGAATTTCTGGTCCCAGAGTGTGCTGCTGCCTGATCCTTTTCAGTTGTCCTTTTCCATACATGACTGTGGTGCAGGTACTGTTTTTATCTGTGGGGTCACCTCCTCCTGCTCTTTTGGGGAACAGAGAGAATCCTGCAATGGCCCCTTCTGCCAAATTCTTGATTAATAGGACTGAATTAATTTGTTGAAATCTGTGCTATGCTAATCTGCTTCCTCAGGAAGACTGGACACATAATTTTCTCTTCTTTTATAATTGCACCAAGATCACAGCAGATAACTTTCTGGCACCAGTCAGTTCAGCCGTCTCAGAACTTTCTGAACTTTCCATCTGGCTACTTAATTTTGTGATGCACTGAATTCTTGATCGGAAGCCAAAGGAAGTTTTTTTGATGTCTGTTTGCTTTACACCCCTTATTCCATGATAAACTTTGTCAAAAAATCTTTAGCCCTTATATATGTTTGGCAGTTACTCTTTTTTTCTGTCCCACACTTTTTTTCTGTCCCACTAGTATCTGTAAATATCCCAGCTGTGTGATGTGCTGTTAGAGGCAGCATGTGGGAAAAGCTTCCCTTTCCGTAACACTCAGCAAATGAGTGGACTGTCAGACTCAGTCACTCTCACTTTTGTGCTGCTGGTGTCATTAGCATGTTGCAAATTTTAAGGCCCAAGAAGCATCAACCAGGAAAAAAAAAGTCTATGTGACAAAAAAAAATTATCTCCTACCTTTTCTGCGATGAATCATCTTGTTTTCCACTTTGGGGTGAGAGGGTAGAAGTAGCTCTAGAACTGAAACAGCCCATGTTTTGAAGCACCCGAAATCCTATAATTCTATATGTTCTGTAACAATCCTGTTCAGTTTTTGTCGTATCTTAAGCTCCCAGTGGTCTTTATTCCCCATCCACCCTTTTTTTTGTGTGTGTGCTTAAATTTTCTATTTTCTGGCTTACATGCCTGAAGATTCTTTTCATCAATACACACTTTATTTTTCTTTATACAGAACATAATACTCTAAGGGATAGAGGGGCATGCTGAGAAAGCCAAAACTCCCGCCTGTCCTTATTTTAGGACAAAGAAGGTTTTTTTTAGTTAATAAAGAATGAGTTTTTTTCTCCCTGATGATATTTGGGGCTGCTTATTGACTTTCAGCTCAACATGATTTTCCTGCTCTGTGTTAGTGGCATAGTTGCCCGAACTGAACACCATCAGCTAATAGTAACAACAGCAAAAATGCAGAACTGTAACCCGTAGAGAAAGAAGGTTAGGGCTGCTGGGTTTTTTTCTTCTTCTTCTTTTTATAAAGCAGTTTAGCAAGTGGCATCATGAAACTTAGAAGTCACATGGAGGAAGCAGGTTTGATGACCACTGAGGGAACAGAGAATATTTTACAAATACAGGCTAGAGGAGTGCAGCTTCCTCAGCTTAGAAAATAAACGCTATGGAAAGTGTCTGTAAATGTAGTTGAGTGAACAACAGGGGGAAGGATGAACCAAGCTAAGCCAAGAACTATCTTGGCTATTGACAGAGAAACAAATGGTAAAAAACAGGCCAAGAATAGCTGTAGGATAGAAAAAAGAATTTTTCTGACAATTTTTCTGAAAAAAGAATTTTTTCATATCAGCAGGGATATTCTAAAACAGCCTTACCATAAGGATAATAGGGGCAAAAGAACACACTCATTTAAGGATACATTATTAAGGGGATTATGTGATATAATGTCTGTCATAGGAATACCTGGCATAGGAACAACTGGCCACCTCAGACATTGAGCTCTGTCAACAACTGCACCGCTGGGTTACTGGAGATTTTCACTGGTTTATCCTCAACCAGACAGTAAAGGACCAGTCTGCTTTTTAAATTCCTTTCTCAAAAAATGCAGGAAACGATGCTGGCAGGTTTGCTTGAGGAGCGCATATCCTCTTCTCTGGCTTTTCCATGCCTGGATCCCAGTGAAATCAGTGCTAACCAGATGTGCAGATTTAAGGGGCTCTGCTACTCTGCTAATTAGACTGCTTCTCCTTCAACCACCATCTGGTCTGCAAACCCATCTGTCTTCTAAAATGCTGTTTCATGAGGCAGTCAGGAAGGTTCTTGCAGTTGCTGTTGGAGTCATTTTTGGAAGGGGAGGAGGATTTTGTTTGTTTGTTTGTTTTTACCTCATGATCAAAGTGTTTGTGTGGAAATAGTAAGAATTCAGAATGCTGAAATAGTTTTGTTTGAGTGATTTTGGATCAGTGCTCTGCAAGCCATTGGGAAAAATTTCATTTAATTGGATTGAAGATGACACTGAATGCCTGCAGTTCCTTCCATGGTTTAGTAAAGAGAGTCCTTATTACTCAGTTAGGCACTTTTACATTCATTTTGTGTTAATTCTCCTTCTTCCCTCCTCTACAAATATCCACCTCCCCTCACTTCTGGCTTTCTCTTAAAGAGCTTCAGATATTCTGCCTGGAATTTCTCTTGTAGATTTGTTGTCTTACAAACCATTTCTTGTATACTTAATTTTTTTTAGTTGATTTTTGTTTTCATGGTAAGTAACCATTTCAGCTGTACAAACTAAGGCAGTCTGGTTAATCAAATCTTAATCTTAAAAATGAGGTCTGCTACAACCATGAAGATCATAATCATTCCATAAAATGGTTTAGTGAATATCTCCTTCTATGTTTTTTTTTTCTTTTTTTCTGACAGGGAGAATAGAAGCCTACTAATTACTGACTTTTTATGGTTTCAAACTTTGAGGCTTGGCTTAGTTCCCGTATTTGGCTGCAGTGTCTGTATGTGTTCAGTAATGGCTCATTACCTTCACATGCACAACACCTGGGGGTTTTTGTCCTCCTTTAAAGTATAAGCATTTCTCATTGCCAAAAGCAGAAAGCTGGACTGAAAAGCATAAGAACATGATTTTGTTTTCCATGCATAACTAACAAAATCTTACATTGCAGTCATCTGACTTTTTATTAAGACACTGGACCAAAAACAATTCATAACACCTGTGTAGGCTTGAAAAGAGTCTTTCCTTTTGATGTCTAGATTCAGTTCCCATCGCCCTTTTCATTGACTCTTTGTGCTCTAATTTTTGCATTTATAACAAAACAAGAGATACTTGAAGTCTGCCACAGCAGGCAGGAATAATCTTTTTTATCATATTTTTTAGAACGTCTCTTTTTTCAAAGTTGCCTCTTTTCCAAGGCCTTTCCTGCTCCATTCTTCATTTAGCACATGTCATCAAACTAGACAACTGGCAGTCAAACCAATTTGTGATGTTACTAACATATTACACAAATCTGTTGTAATCTTGGCTTTGCTGCTGTTGTTATTCCCCATTGCTGCCTTCCTCTGCCTTTTGTATGAGTGTATGGGCTGTTTAAATGCATTCCTTGAGAAGGGAATCTCTTCTTCATAACTATTCATAAGTCTCCTTGTGTTCTGCTGGTGCTACGTGAACTTTACATACCAATATCTAGCCATAATAGGAATTTGCTGTAATGAATATGAAAAATAACTTTAGAAAGAACTATTTCAACTGTTTTTTTAGCTTACAGTATGGTTTGCTTTTATTCCACTTTGGCTGTTTCCCAGAGAGAACATTTTTCTAGTGTCTATAATACAATGAGAGATTCTTAATGGTACTGTTCAGGCTTTCCATTAACAAGTATATATCTTTAAGAGGCTAGTTTATAGAAATTCATCACCATGGGCATGCACTAAAGTTCATTCTCTGAATAAATTCAGAGAACTTATCAGTTATGTGCGCTCTAAAATTTAATTAAAAGTGATGAAACTAGAGTGGTGAAAAACAGTGCTTAAATCTCACTAGGTCTAGTCAGGTTGTTTTAAACAATATATGCTATCTTACATACAGCAAAAACAAATCCTTTTTACCTATTCAAAGAAATTTCTTTTCATGCTGCTAGATATATTTGTTCTGATCTGTAGATAAAATTTTTCCTTACTTTTATCCCTACTCCTTAATATAGAAATTTTTCTTTCTTTTCTTAAACAAAATGTCAAGTATTGAAGACTTAGTACAATTTATAAAAGGGCACCAGCTTACATGACCTTTCCTGAGCTTCCATCTGTAAATTCACTTATACTCAACTTCAAATCCTCTCCATTCCCATAACTCCCCTGTCCTTCAGTAAGAGACTTGTGGTACTCTGAGCAAATTCTTTGTCAAACTTCCTTACATATAAATTTCCACTGTTTTTCTCCAAATACTTCACCTCTGAGAATTCAACAGCAAAATCTGCTCCTTTGATTATCCTGATGTGCTGCACCCCTGTTCTTCATAACATAACCATAACATTTCCATTTTAAATACACTCTTAATCACAAAAGATCCACTTTTTAATATTCCCCTAGAAGTGGCTTTAAGTGATGCCCATTCTTAAGCACACCCACTTTTGCACTCCCCTTTGCAGTCTCAATTCAGGGCCCAGTGACATGCTCCTTTTAACCAATGTTCAAGAGATCATCTTCTGCAGTCTCCGTAGGTCTCCCTGGTCTTCCTGTCTTCCTTCTGAAATTAAATTGATGTGCCATTAAAATCAGCTGAATAATTTACGTGCACTAATAATGTATAAGCAGCACAGCCATGTTAGGAAGAAGAGAGAGCCAGTGTACACAGCACATATAGCTTTTTCAGAGCAGAGTTTCACATGTCTGAAGACAAAGGTGGCCTGCACACTCCCCGCACAGTGTGTTAGAGATTACATGGATAACCCTAAGCTTGTGGTTCTCATCCTGCACTTGCAGCCTTACTCTTACTAAAAGAAAATATGGATATTTATGTCTAGTTAGAATACAGCTTTTAAGAGTGTGTTATTCTTAAAAAATAATCCCTTCGATGGCAGTTCATGCCAACAAAATAGATTTCAGGAAACAGGATGTCCTGTCAGATGATTATATATGTGAATATTTTTGTATAAATATTGAAAAATTGGCTATTTCATGGACTTCTATAAGAAAACACTCCACTGCTTCCTAGTAATCCCTGCGTCAGAAGAGGCAAGCTTGCACTTTAGATTGTTTCAAAGGCCAAACTTTTATTCTCCATTGAATCTAATCTCCAAAACTTTAATTTTGTTTGAATGAATTTTCACAAAGTCCATTGCTTGATAAAAATCTTTTTCTTTCTATGGTAATATTGATAGATAGAATTAAGTAGATTGAAAAATTATTGGGAAAAAAATGAAGCATTTTCTGTAATTTATTCAATTGTGCTACCTATTTTGAGCCAGTAAAGTTGCAATTTAATAAAATTTGAAGAGTTCGTCACATTTTGAATTTTGACTAAGGCCTTTAGCAGTGTATTTGTGACTAATTGTTCATTTATTCAAATGATTCTATTTTTAACAAAATGTTCTTCTGTTAACACCTCTGTTCCTTTTTAATATGAAAGAGCAATGTATAGAGTTGAAAAAAGCTATGAGAGCAAGTGATTTGCTTTTTCTTTTTTAAACAATCTGCTGAGTATGTTCTGGTAACTTAGCTTATTAACAGACATATCTTCCCCATCCCAACCGTTGTATATTGTACAAGTTTGTGGCTAAGTGCTGGGATCAGCCGTGCTGCTCACAGACAGCATGGACTAGCTGAGTGAGATCTCAACCCTGCTGAAGCAAGTGTCAAAACATGACTCTTGGAAGCCAAGACTTAACTCAAGATTTGCATGTGGAGTTTGCAGAGGGTTTCTAGACAGCAGCAAAATGAGATGGTGAATATTTTGGAAATCATTTGGTTCTTGGCTGTCCTGTGCATTCACTGGAAGTGTACAGGAAGAAACATGTGCACAACCTGCACAAGAGCCATGGCATACAAACTGTCCCTGGATGCGGTCAGGTGCTCTTGTGTCCACAGGCAATTGGAGCATAACCAGAATAAATCAGCTGCAGCTTGTGTTGTGTAAGAGGATCTTTAAATAGGAAGTAGCTGCTGCCATGGCTCCTTCTTTCTTCTGGCTGGTAATGACGTTAACAGGGCAAAGGAGCTGTTGCCAGAACATCTCTGGATTATGTTAGAAGTGCATTCAGAGACAAGATGCTCTAGAAAGCAGCCGTAAATCAGAGAGAGCGGAGCAGTCCCCTACCTCCTCCCTCGGCAGCTGCACTGAACATTCTTCCTAAAAATCTGGCCAGCAGTGCTTGTTTAAGATGAGAAATCATTATGTGCAAGACCAGGCACACATCTGTTAACTACTCCCAAAGGTATTTTTGTCAAGAATCATCTAATTTCCATATTTTTACAAATGATGTTCTTCTTCTTGTCCTTCAGCAGCTAGTGATATGGAGGGTTTAAATACAAAGAATAAAATGTTGGCAAATCTTTTACAAACCTTCTGTACCATTTACTTAGATAGTACTGCTTTGACCTTTTTTTTGGCTCACAGGATTTTTGACATAAAACATACACAGTTCATGCATCACTTTAGTTTCTGCTCTTGAGTACTTAGTAAAGTTTCTCTATTCCTTTTAAATATGATGTGGAAAGTGGCTTCCTGAGTTTTTTCTGCATTCCTGACTCATTTAGAATTCCAGACAAATGTGACAGCTCTAATATGCATGAGGGTAATGAACCTCTCTATGATGTTTTGATGAGATGTCAAACCTAACTGTTAGTTTAAGTCCTCAGGATGCTAATTAGTGGGTCCAACTAATATAAACAAACAAAGATTTTGCGGCTTTTCTTTACTGTGCCATCTGAGAAGTGAAAGGAAAAAGAAAATGAAGAGCGGGGAGGCTGAGGAACTGTAAAAGAATGTGAAAGAATAAGATCCCTTGTTAGGAATACAGCCTTTTACAACGTGCACTTATTAAGTGGTGTTCATCCAATTTAAAATAATCACCCTGGATGCTTGTGCATAGGAAGTTGAATCCAAAAAGCCTCAAGGTATTTCAAAGAGGGAGCTGGAAGAAACCGACAACCCCAAAACTAGAAGTTGGCTGGGGACAGAGAAGAATTCTGTTCTACAAGAATTATGTCTCCTTTCTTTAGTGGAGTTTGCATTCCTTCTAGTATTTTGAGATCACCATGACTCCAAATAAGCAGGTCCTTCCTGTGGCCCACTAAGAGATGGACATATAGATACTATACACAGCACTCTGATTCCTTACTTCTTACAGTTTATAAGGTTTGGCCTCCCCCTGCCTAGTTAGCAAATTATATAATGTCTATTCTGTTGTCTTACTTAGATCTTATAGTCAAGCCTACGGGCCATATAGCATATGTCTATGCTTTCTTTTTGTTAACATCACCAGTCCAAACTACAGTGAATTGTCTTAACCATTGCTGGTATCAAAAATAAGTAAGCTTTGAATTTCTTTACTGAAAGGAAGTACCTCAAATACTATAAATTAATAAATATGGATCTAAATAAGTACTTAAGAAGAAATTTGCCAGGACAGTTAGTGAAGCAGAGCACTTTTGAAAACTTACAATTTATGATCTAGAAAGTTGTTTCAATTTCTAATTTTTAGCAGTGTTTGAGCTATAATTTGTTAAAGATAGAGACTATCAGAGTCTCCAAACAACTTGAAAATAAGTCAACCCATATTAACTAATATTTAGGGTAGATCAATTATTTAGCATAGCTGGGTTTATTTATGAACACATTTAATAATGCTATTAATGATATACTGAGGAAAATCAATGCCTCAGAGCTCAGAAAGAGAGCTAATATCATGGGCATTTATTGAGATTTAAGTGGGATGCACTTAGAAACAAATGGAATAGACTATCTCTACTGAAGATAAGGAACTGTTAGTGCTTTTCTCTAACTGTGTGCTCTAACCTTATTTCAAAGTACTTTCATTTAGAGTCTCTGAAGCAGCTGGTAATTTGTTTTTAATATTTAATTCTAAATAAAGGCTGTTGTGTGTAGAGACTAAACACATTTTATCACATCCTCAAATACTATGCAAAGGTAGTAGTTGTATATTATTAGTGAAGAATAAACATTAAAGATTTAGCTTTCCTTGGGATAAATATAGTTTAAGAAAAACTTAGGAAAACTCCATGATTTCAGCAAAATAGTCTGCTGTTTATAGAACCAAAATAGGAAAGTAATGAACAAATTATTTTCTCCAGAGAAAAATAAAAGCAAATCAAACAGATCAGAGCAAAGAAAAGCTTTATCAAAAGCAGTAATTTCAAAAAAAAAAAAATCACTTTTCTTTGCAAGATTTAGAGATACAATTGCTTGTCTCAGAGCTCTTCATAATTCCCTGTTCAAATTTTTTTCATGGTAAACACAGCATACTGTAAGGGGATCTTGTATTGAATCAGTAAGTGTCATAATGTCAATATTTTAAGACATATTGCATTTTACTTGCTTTGTATACTGCTTTGGCATGCATCATATATTGCATTAGGTTTAGGAGATTTAAGTAACTCAGAAATGAAAGCATTATCAATTTCACAAAAAAAATCTAAAAAAGGTTCACATTGAACATCATTTAAAATGTTTCCATTTTTCTCAGCAGAAGAAAAGAAAAAATCAGCTTTGTGTCAAGCAAATTATTCCATTAAACCCAAGATGAAATGTGTTATTGCTAGCAGTAGAAAGGCCAGGAAAAGCGAAGGCTAGATTTGCAAAATGGGAGTTGGGACCACTCTTCTGCCCATCTGCTGGTTTGACCATTCATTCAGGACATGGGAAAGGGAAGTCAACATTGTTTGTCTAAATATTTTAGCACTCCTTATAGTGGGAAGTGTAATTCTGGTGTCCTGTTTTTATCCCCCTTGATAACTGTTCTAAGTATTAGAAAGCCATTCTCATACTTTTATTATCTGTTTTAGTGGGACAAACTTTACACTAGAGGAACAGTGCTATTTGTAACATTTGCTCTTCATAATATTTTATTTACACGTAGAGGCAAGGGAACTTTTTTCAAAAGTTGTTGTAAACCAAGGAAAGAATGATTTTAAACCTTGGTCCTAACTACAGGGAGCCCTGTGTGTAAGTCCCCCTTTACATCAATGACTAACTATGCACTAGATACTAAGGGCAAGAGAAAAAATACTGGACTGCTGGTTAGGGCATTCACTAAGTGCTGGTGGTACTAGGTTTTCATTCTCTTTTTGAGTGTATGTGTGATTATGCAGGGAGGAATGGTGTCTAGGTGTTAGTTCCTTGGACAGAGCCAGAGCTTTTTCTGTGTCTGGTCAGTGTAGGAAAGCTCAGAATCAGGACCTGGCTGTGTAAGTGGGAAAAAAATTGTAGAATTTCAGTGCAGGCATCAGTGCGCACCCTTTCAAAGTAGTTTTGAAAGGTTTCACAGGAAAGAAAGCAGGATTTGTGAAATGTGATTTTATTTTATAGATATGTTTATAGTAAGTATTTTTTGCAAAATTGTCTTTACAACTTGGTGTGTAGGCTATTTACCACATCGGATCATGGGATAATTCAGCTGACAGGGACCGCAGGAGGTGTTGGTTAAATCTCAAGGGGAGGGCACCGAAAGAAAAGGAAGCACTATGTCAGTTGTCAGGAGGCAGAGAAAGACTGCAAACAACTTTAAGAAGAAAGAAAAAAAAAAAAAACAGAACAAAGAACATAATTTGAAAGCAAGATGGGAAAAGGTCCTTTTCAGAGGGAAATGAGCTTTAGAAATAGAGTGCAAAAAAGGGGAGAGGACAGAAATTCGAGGAGAAAAAAACTTCTAATGAACTGCAGTTTCAGAATTCACAAGCTCGCCAAGCCTTTTTGGTCCAGACAAGCACTACATATAAAAAAACTCACCAACTTGTAACTTAGAAGTTTCCTAGAAACAAGTTTAATATGTTTCAATAAATTCAGGATGCAAGAATCTAGTCCAGTTACTATAGACAGACTCATACAGTGTCCCTCAATGCAATAAGGTTGTGTTTTGTCTTACCATCATACCCTGAGAGCACAGCAGCTTTGATGCTTTCTGAGAAAAATCCAGTGTGTTGTCTACCATGAAGCATAAAGAGAGAGAGCACAAGCAAATAGTAATAAGAGCTGGGCTCTTGGGTGTCTCAGACATGTGCTTGGCTGGAATCATCCTTTTTTGTCCAGACAATTGCAGAATGACTGCTGAATCTTGTAGAAACTTCTGGCAAAAGCAGACTATGGTTAGATGGCAAGTGAAAGTCTTCCTGTTGTGCGTACACAGAAATCCCTACCGGTTACCTGTTATCCTTGAATTAGTGTAATTAGCCCAACAGTGTCACTATTTTACCACAGCCCTGGGCAGCAGCACCACAGTACAGGTGTTCTTCCAAAAATAATTCTTGGTAAGAAGTGAGCTCATTTCTACTTATCAACATAATGAGTTATTTTACCATTTAAAATATCAAAATTTCTGGTATACGAAATGCTATAATTATCAGATAAGCAGCTAACCAAAATAAATGTATGAAAATAAATATATAAACAAGCCTTTGAATTTACCATGTAGTTGTAATGGCTTTCTATTTCTGTTTCTGCCATGTATTCTCTTTACAAAACACATAGCTTATAGAAATAAGCATTAAAATATTTCTAGCTTAAAATATAGGCAAGGCTAATAAGTGTTATTGCAGGAAAAACTACAACCGTGTGTGTGTGTGTGTGTGTGTGGACTCTAGTTGTATCAGCTGGTCTACAGATATTTTAGTAGAAAGTACTGGAAGGTTAATGTCTTGATCAGTGATCAGTCATCTTTCAATGAAGTATCCAGGTTTTGGGCAGATTCCTTTTCGTGCTGAAATCTCTGCTGCCATTGAAATCAGCAGTGACAGTTTGATTTAACAAGAAGCAGACTTCTGATTATTTAGAAAAATATAGTAGGGACAAGGTAGATGCAGAGGAAATATGGCACATTAAAAAAAAAAAACATAATTCTCTAGGTATCTCACAAAACAGACACCACAGTGTTTATGTAACTCAGGAGATTGTTGTTGTTGTTGTTGTTGTTACAAACATGGCAAAGGGTTGAGCAGTTATTTAAAATTTATCCAGTTGTAACTGGGCATTTCCCTCCTTATACTACTTTGTGGCAAGTCACCTTTCTATTTATAGCATCTGAAAGTGGCACTTGAAAACACTTTTTGTAACTGCTGTGTCTTGTAAGGTAGAGATGAATTTCTTTTTGAGGTCAAATAGCACTTACAACTGGACTATGTCTATCAGAGGTCCCTTCAGAAAATCTGCTAAGTGTTATCAGTATCCCTTACAGTGAATCAAAAAAGCTACAGTTTCTGGACATACTCTTTTAGCTCAGTATATGTCACTGAGGTGAGAGCTGACTGCATTCAGTGCCTTGCAGGACTGAATCCTTTCATTGTCTGATGTGTAATTTAGGTAGTGATTCAGTTAGCAGAACAACAATGTTTTTTCAGGCCACGTCTAACAAAAATACATGTTTGAGCTGTGATATAAACAGACATTAAATGAGTAAATGCTCTGTTACTTTCTGAGTGAACTTTTCAGAGTGATAGGCAGAGAAACACTAAAATTTCAAAACTATGAAAAAAACATTATTGTGTGAGAATGGATGGAAAGTTGATACAGAAGATAATGTGAATTGCATATTTCCAGAATGACAGCTCACTGACAAAATTACAACATTAAATGGAGCTCAACTTTCTTCTTAGCCAGTATTAGGTTTATAAAAATTACATCAATTTGGTTGTGAGTTAGAAACCTGACAAAATGGTAATTATATCCTGCATTTGAGTTATTCATATTGCCTATCTGCTTTTTGGAAAAGAAAGCTAGCCCTCAAGTAGCTTTCTTGTCCGTCCTGTTGCAGTTCAACAGTTAATCTTCTCTTCTTTTCCAAAAATAAACCAGAAGACTCAAAACTGTACAATAATCTGAAAATTAAGCTTTGTCTAAGGTTAATATACCATAGGTATTGATAGCAGATATTAAGAAGGGTTATCAGAACTCTCCAGTGTTTTAAATTCAAAATCTTTGTCTTTTTTCATCCTTCTTTGAGGGAAGAATTAATATGACAATAAAGAGGTTGCAAGGGGGGTTGTATCAGGTAGAACTGCATGGCAACCTCATTTTGTGAGCTTTGTAAAGAGAATTTTACATACATACAATTTTATATATAATGTGGAATGTGTGCTTTTATGACTGCCAAAGTTAATATGCTGAGCTCTTCAGCAACAGGCATAAGGTGGCTGTTCTGACTGCATTCAAATTGGCTGCAGCAATGGAGGCAGTAGGTCTTCAAAAGATTATAGCTAAGATTTGCTTTGTAAAACCACGCTGCTGTTCTACAGGAGCTTGACAGTGGCACCAGCGTTTTGCTCCAGCGGTCTGAATCACAGCACTGCTTGCGTAGAAGGGCCCCAGAATGTGGTCCTCTCCTTCCCAGGCCCTGGCAGTTGTTTCCAAGTCAGTCATTCACTTGCCGAGGTGGCACTGTTAAAACCACTGTGCTTATGCCACTTCTGAGGCTACAGAGGTGACTTAAAGCTTGTGATTCATGAATTTTAACTTAATCTGAGCACCTGTTCCTTTTATCAGGAGGCTCTGTAGTTAGGATTACAGTCCTCCAAGCAGCATAAAACATCTCCTTACCTTCTTTCCATCCTCTTCCACAGGGATTCTGACTTTTGAAACAAGATCGTCTGAAAGAATATATCATCTTGTTGCTGTTTTTAAATATAATTTTTAAAAAATGAAGGGAGGGAACCTTATTTTGGGAGAATAACATCACAGCACCACTGCTTTGAGTCTAAGAGTTATCAGTCATCTCTGGAAAACTTCTGCTGTGTTTCAGTCTTGTTGCAACAGTAAAGCTTCTTTTATCTGAGTCTTCAACAGTGTGCTTTGAGATGTAGATGTAGGGCAATGATGTTTGCTGCTATTATTAGATCTTTCAGTGGATTCTGACATACATAGTAATAATATATTTTCTTTGATCATGTACAGCATTTTGTACGCAGCCCTAGTGTATCACCTTTTTTTTTCCCTTTCCTATAGCAATTCTCATTTCCTCATCTTGGGTAAATTGTTCTACTTAAATTCATCAGTGAGAAAAATCTGGAATTTGCATTCCCTAAAACCTTCAATATTTTCCCATTTTGGAGAGTCTGTGATCTCCAAATAAGCAGGAAAATTACGAAAGTCTCAGGAGGAAAAGGGAAGAAAAAGTCTGGCTTAAAACTAATATGACATATAGAGAAGCTGAAGCAGAGATGGATTTTTGAAAACTGTCACATTCTAACTTCCTGGAAGCCAGATCAAGTAAGAATTTTGTGTCCCCCAAGTGTCAGTTTTGATGCACATGAAATATATATTGCAGTTAAGGCATCCAACTTAATCCCATCTAACTGAAGAACTAAATTGGGAATGAGAGGAATGATCTACTCTGAATCACAGTGTGCCTTTTCTTTATGATATCAAATGCTCTCTGGTGGGTGGAATACAAAACTGTTACTTTTGCTTGTGCTAAACCCCCTAGAGTTGGTTTTGAAGACTGAGAACTCAATCAGCTGAATTAATTTTCTTTAAACTGTTGTATTTACCTCAAGAAGCTTTTTATTTTTGATGAAAATGTGTTATGAATTGCTGGGAGAGCTTCCTTCAAAAAATCAAAAAAAATTGCTTGACGTTTCCTACCCTTTCCCACAGACTTGATTCCCACTTACAAAGCTGTGGTATGTCCTTGCCCTAGCTAATGATGCCAGTGGTCTGATTCTCCTTCCATTGTAATTCCTACTGCTCTCAGCAGGTGCTAAATGCTTCTTTGCATTTTCCTGTTGCTCAGTAAGACTAGATGATCCAAAGAAAAAAGTATCTTACTCGTGAGATCCTGATAGAATCTATGCAATTTGCATCTGCTTTTCAGTCCTGATTAAGTGTATATGCTAAAAAAGATTTTATTTTTTCTCCAGGGCCTTTTTTAGTGTCTGACAGCTCATAAAGAGTGTTCTAGTGAATGCCTAGTGATATCTGACACTGTTCTTTTTGCAGTGTTTTTTTAAATATGGCATAGTAAGATTACATTTTCAAAATATTTGATAATTTGCTTATGACTGTAAACATCTGTTGAGTTCTACAATTTAAGAACCATCTGCATTCGCAAGGGAAGTTCTGTCTAGCAACCTTGAGCCATTGTTTCTCAAACTATTACAAAGTGTGAAATCACTTTGTGAAGCGGTATGCATAAACAAGGAGGCAATCCTGTTCTTCTAGAAGTCCAAGTGACTTGCACACTATTTTATTATAAATTCCAATACTAGTACTGTAGTGCCATCTGCTGAAAGGTAGTGAGGCCCCACTGGTACGTGAGCAGAGATTTCCAAATGTCCCTTTCTATCTTTGGGGGACATATTCCAAGTTCCCATAAGCTTCTGTGCCTATCTAAGAATTACCTCTTTCATTTTGTGTTACTTTTTTTTTCTTTTTCATGATGTAATGTGAATCACATTAGGGTTCTCAATCATAAACCATTTCTGCTGCAGTATCATCACATCAGTGACATTTATGTAGCAAAAATGTGTAAGTAACAGTAAAATTATGGCACAGACCAACACTATTTCATATTAATCAGCTGGAAGAGGTTTCTTGTAATTCATTTTGTTCTGAGGTCCCAGACCTAGAGTCAGAAGGAATGGCTCTGGTCTCTGGTTTCAGGATCCCTGTTTTTGTGGTCTGTTATCACCAGTGTTAAACTGTGTGGGTTTCCTGCTTGAGGTTTTTTCTTTTAATTTTTTTTTCTTATTTGTGCTAGATGAAACCTCTAACTACACCAAATAAAATGTCTGTGTCCAGGTTTTTTGTAGTTCTTGTGCTCATTACCCTTTTCTTTCAAATGGAGGACAACAGCCCCTGACCTCTGTAAAAGGGAATACAGCCAAATAAACTAGATGGAGAGGTGTTGGCCTCAGATACCTCTCCTCTGAGCAGTACAACTACAGACAGTGCAGTATCAGGAATGGTGGAGCAGGTCTGGGCGTGGGTATCGCCCTTCTGGCAGAGCAGGGGCTGCCGTCCTCCCTTTGATCAGGAAGGTGACAGGAACCATTCCCAGTGGTCAGCAGGTGGCATAGCTGTAAAGGTCTACTGCAAGATATTTAGTAGAATCCCAAAATCTAAAGAGAATGATAACATCAGTCTTGTGGGAGAAACTTTTGAACTCATTTATTTTGATAGCTAAAACTCTTAGCAAAGGGATCCCTAGGCATTGTTTTCAGTAGCATTTATGATAATGAATATTCTTTTCAACAAAATAGTGTTTTTTTCAGCAGTAACTAGAAAGTGTTGAATGTGGACTTATGGTCATGAATAATGTTGTTAATGGTTGCAAAGAACAAGACTGGAGACAAGCATGTGCTTTTAACCAAATACGAGATGGTGTATCTGAGCCTTAATGAGTGCAAATTGAAGGTCTTATAAAAATTTGAAAAGGCAGTGCTTTTGCTACTCACAATTTGGAACTGGTGACCTGCAATTATACCTAGTAGCTTGTTTCTGTTTGTATCAGTGCAAACAAAATAAGTATGAGGAAAACAGCTCAGCTGAGTTATTGACAAAGAGGAACATAAGGCTGGAAGTAATTTTCACTTTACTGGGAAAAATAACTTTATGGTACTTCGATAATAAAACCAACAGATTTTGCAAAACTTTTACACATGTAAATTTATTTGGCTAAATGTAGTAGTCTCAAAGCAAGGAATAAATCATAGAAAGCACATTAGTATAGAAAGTAATGCAAAATAAAAAGCATTGAAGAGGACAATAGATGTTTTAAGTCTGATGGCTAAATACGAGGACCAGAAAACAATGTTCCATCTATTTTGCTGTAATAATAATACTGCTCCAAAGTTAGAAATTCTCCTTCAGTGCATGGGAAGAGACCAAGGTCCTTGATAAAATATGATAATGTCTTCTAAGGATCTGGTTGAGGACTATAGGCACAGTGGTGCAGAATGTCACAAGCAAGAGAAAGTTTTTATAGGGGTGGATCAATAGCTGTGGTGGAGACAGTCCCTGGGGCAGTGTCTGCACGCACCGATGCCTTAGGGAAGGGCACATTTCACATCTTATAGACTCAGCCTCTTTGCCAAAGGTGCCTTTACTGCTCAGTCTGATCACCGAATAATGCTTCAACTTTGTGGTAATCTGGAAGTTCAAAATCGTGCTTTTAATCTATTTTGGACCAGAAGGAATACCTGAATGTTTTGTTTCCATAAACATAATTAGTGCATGCTTTCATCAGCCCTAACCGTTAGGGTACCGGGTCCTGTGGTAAGCAATGCATGTTTGTGTCCTTTCCCTTTCTGATTTGAGAGGCAGGGGGAAACGAAGGCGAAGAAAGCTGTGGGCCTTCTCCTCACCTGTCCCTTGGTGAATGCAGGTCAGGTCTGCCAGACTCCAGGTGCCCTTTTCATACTGTCATCTGTAGAATCGGGGACTCTTTCTCATGCTTTGCCAGTAAAAGTTTCCAAGATATATCTACGAACCATTATAGCATTGTCACAAAATATTTTGCCGGAATGAAACAGCTAATTTTAATGACTATGTCAGCAGATGGTCACTGTCATTTACTTTGTTGTCAGAGTTTAGTATTTTTGTAATGCTAGTTAAAATGGCCTGCCTGCTGTTCAATTGTTTGCATTGGAATAATACTCCATTTTGCTGCTCATGGAGCTGTAAAAATGGACATTTGAAGAGAATTTGTGTCACATCAGTAGCTTCCTTATATAAACTCCTGAAGGTTTTCTAACCAAGTCTTCTAAGGCAAAATGGAAGACCCAATTTAGTCACTTTGTCACCAACAATTTAATAAACAACTAAGAAAAAAAAACAGAAAAAAATCCTAACTTGATATATCATATTCAGCTGGAAAAGATTAGTGCCAATAAAATCAATTTAATCTAATTAGATTACCATCCAATTAATAAAGGAAAACATGGTTCAGCTGAAGATGACTGTCCATTTCAACCGCAGGCCCTAAAAGCAGAATGTTACTGTTGCCAACTAAATTTACAAAAAACCCTTACCATTGTCAAAAGTCTTAGTTTTAACAGCAATTTAAAAGGGGATAGGTGGGAATGCTAATACTTGACAGGTCAAAATGCTTATGTCACTTGATCATTTTTGATAAAATACATTTAGAAAATGCCCAGTTTCATGCGTAAACCTTTTGCAGTTAACTAATAATCTTTCAATCTTCTTTATTTGTAGATGCATATATTATTGTCAGTAAACCTACTGAGTCCATTTTCTGAGAGTTCAGTTAGTGAAGAATTTTTTACGATGATATTTTCTTAATGAAAAGGGTACTTTCTCATAACTGATAAAGGATGTGACTGCTTTCAGAAGCAAGGCATCTACAGAGCTGCTCTTAATCTGTTTTTTCAGTTGCCATTCTTATGTGACTTTACTGTTCAGACGCAATATGTTCCTGAAGACTAAAAATTCATATTGTGCTACATGGTCAGTAAAGGATCTCTGCTTTCTGACATACATACAGAACTTCAAAATTAAGGAAATCAATGGCTGTTCATTTCAATTTCATAGACATGCTTTTCATTTTTTGGTTTTAGTTTCTTTTCAGCTTTTAAATTTTGTTTGCTATGAACTGTGAATTTCTCATATTGCTTCCATTTTGTTTTCTTCTCTGCTTAGCCAGTCATTTCTGATGTCTATAGGAAAGGGTATTTTGCTGAGGAAAGTACTGTGCTGCTGAATACTTGCAGGACATATTATAATGTAAAAATTACTATTGGCACTGTTAACTGTGGAAACACAACATTTGGGATTTAAAATATGTTAGATAATGAACAATTTTGCTCAAAAGATGAGTAAAATATTTTCTTATGGAGATTACTGTTCAGGACCAAAATACTTGATTATGTCTTCAAATGCATTTAGTGTCTGAGACGCTTGTGTTTAGAGAAGTGTTTGGATTGATCTCCTTCTAAAATCATATGATCTTTTATGGACATATACTACTCTGAATAAGTTGGTAGGAATTTTGTCTGTGTGTTCAAGGAAGTAATTTAGTCCTCAGTATTAGTATCAATAATTTGAGATGTCTATTTTGGGAGGAGAGAGGGTGACTTGATCCAGAGCAGTAATTTTGATGGAACTAGAAATAAAATGTACATGCTGGGTATCTCAAATCTCAAATATGGTAACAAGTACAATAATTATTTTGTGAGATCTAGCTATCCAAACTGAATAAAAAAAGCTATGATAGAGTGAGAATGAATTCATTGTTAATTATGAAATTTTATTAATGTACTGAATGTTTCTGTATTGCCATCTGTTCAACCAAAAATTTAATTTAAGAGTGTAATATAACTAGATTTGACTTAAGCTTTTTAAGATGGGCAAGGAAACCATTTACATAAACAAATGAGTATACATATTCTTATACAAATTGTAATTACAACACTGTAAACAGAATTGAATTTAGGGCATTGAATAGGAAAAGGCAAAGGTCTTTAAAATTATTTTTGTATTTAGCTTCTGCTTTTCTGTTGTTTACATATGCAATTTTAAAATAGCTAAAGAAAATGTTAAATCATTGTGGGGCTGCTGAACAGAGAGATCTTCCTGAGATCTATCTCTCTTAGGGCTATGTCTAAATTAGGAAGAAATATGGTGCAATAGGTTTGGACCACTTGAAAAAGCAATTGATGAGACCCCACATTTATGCAACATGCAGTTTGGACATGTTAGTTCAGGCCCAGCTTTAGACCGGTAAGCTGGATCAAATGTGTCTGCTGTGAAAGTGGTTGAAGCTGTCGAAAGAAAAATTGTTCTCTTAGTAGTGGATCCTACATGGTCCAAGTAGTGCAACACTGCCCCTTTCTTCCACCTCTTACAGGTGGTGATAGCATATCACTGCCCTGCCACCTTGTCCTGTACGAAGCCTCAAGTATGGGAGCAGGCCTTATTTTTGTTCCTGTTTATTCTTTCCCATTACTTCTGTTTGTCCCTGCTTGTTTCCAAGTGATACCATAACGCTTGTGGTCTGACTCCCCCTGCAGACTTGAGGAGGCCCAACAAAGATGCCGCAGAAAAAGGGGGTGTGGAGGCAGGGAATGTTGTGCTTAATCTGCAGCTGTGGCAAAAGCTCTAGGAGGATGCGCTGAATGACCTGACTTTGCCCCACTGGGGCATCCTTTTGTGAGAGGAAGAAAATCTGGACCATGTCTGGCAGTCTTTACTGCTGCAGCTGCTTTGACCCTCTTAGCCAGAGGTCCTAAGCCTAAGAAATGAGCTTCATCTGGTGAAAACACTTTGTCCCTGGGACATGAAATAACCATTGGTGGGTTCAAAGCTTTCAGATGTAGAGGAGCCACCTGAAGTCTTTTGTCAAAGCCAGGGCCTTGGCTTTTCTACTCTTGCATGAAATTTTTGGAGGGAGCCTGTATGGGTGTTGAAGAAAGTTGCTATTACCCTGTGAAGCCCTGGCACCACAGGCCCATACAGGTCATTGACTAACAAGCTCACAGTGGGCTGCCAGGGCAGCTAAAACACAGGCTATTGTCATGCAGGTCTTAGGAGACCACGAAGGCATACTTAGGGACATCTCAGCTGCCTGTGCTGGAAGGACTCATGATGCCTGTGTTGTTCATAATGCCAGCCTCATATTAAAAGAGGATGTTGACACCCCCTTTCTGAGCAGAGATAAGATCATCTGGAGAATCTGGGTGCTCACCTACATTGTGGGTAATGCTACCTGCCCCCCTGCACCTTTAGTTCATGAAAGCATACCCAAACCACAATGGACCCCTAGGGTTATAGTGCCACCAGAATGCTCCCGTGCCTTCCCATCCATCATCCCCACCCTAAAAATGTCTACAGAAAAGCTGTGAACTTACCCCGGGGCTGGGATCACTGATACAGGAGGTTGCTGGCATTAGCTGTGGCAAGGAGCAGGCCAGGAGGTGCTCCTGGCTGATGCATCACCCAGAGGTGATGCAGGCTCTAGGAATACAAACCCCAGGGCATGCATTCTCCTTCAGGCTCTTCCACATTATGGTCCCCATGCACTGCGTATTATGTGCTGGAGGACTTCGTGCTGGCACAGTTCATTCACTGGTCTCCATTTGGGGCTGGCACTCTTTTGGAGACCACTAGGAGCACGGTCTTCCCATTTAATATTTTCCGAAAGCAGTTTAATTCATATACACTGAACTGTTTCATGAACCAAACTAGTGAGTGAGAATAGCTAGGGGATTTACTTCAAAAAGCTACTACTGGTCTAAATGCTAATATGGACATAGTGTATGTCACCTCAAGACATACAATACAACTT
Source organism: Apteryx mantelli (assembly GCF_036417845.1). Lineage (NCBI taxonomy): Eukaryota > Metazoa > Chordata > Aves > Apterygiformes > Apterygidae > Apteryx > Apteryx mantelli. The sequence goes on along the minus strand of NC_090020.1, from coordinate 26,355,742 downwards.
TAATGACTTTTGCATTTGGTTGGGAACTTTTGAGAAGAAGGGAATTATTTGATGGGGTTTTGTTGCCAGGCAGTAAAGCCAGCCTTGGAAAATGCAAATTTCTAGAAAAATCAGCAATGTGTTTTTAAATTTAATAATCAAATAGCATTTTACAGCCTTTCTCCACGCTAAAAGAAGCTGGCAGCTTGTTGTTTTTTAATGAAAGCTAAAACAAAATGTGTCATTGGTAGGGTTTCAGATGAATTGGTAAGGTGCTGTTCCATTGGAATCATTAGGCCCTAAGGGCTGTCTCTGTTGATATTGTTAACAGCATGGGAAGAAAGTTATTTTTCTAGCTGTCATACTCTGATTTTTTTGCTTATGAACTGAAAAACCCAATTGTTATTCATCCATTGGTAATGTGCTGAAATCATGTTATTTAATGTTTGTATATTGCTTTTCATCTCCAGAAAGAGGCTGTGTTTTGCAGACTCAAAGAGGAAGGAAAAGAGAGCTATTGTGGAGGAGAAATTGCATTTCCCCTCTTGTCTACCCTGAGAGATACTGCTTTTCTAATACTCAAACAAAAGAAGAATGGGGATGCTATGGCTCTGAATTGACCCATGCTTAAATTCATTAGGGCAAACTTATGTGAAAATGTGCAGTGTATAGAATAGTGGGTCTCCATCCAACAATCATAGCTTAATTTTTATAATAATAACAATACAGCTATTTAGTGGTGTAAAAAGGGCATTGTGAAATAAACAGAAATTGAAAATTGAAGTTCTGTTTTAGAAGATCTTTTCCTTCTGTGCTTAAGAAGATATATAATTATTAATGACTTAAGTTTCATTAAAAAAAGTGAGTATAACAAATTCCTAGTACCTGGTTTTGGCAGTGAAATAAAAGCTTATAATTTTTATAAGCATAATATCTACACCTGAACTTCTTCATGCTTCCTGCAGAACTGTTGATGGGATTTTATTTCTGCCCAATGTAGTTTCTAAATTGTTCCTTATACTCAAGACTTTGGAAAAGTGGATACCAATGGTTCCATTCTTAGTTCTCTTGTGAAAGTTCAGATCTCATTCATTTAAATAATTGGGTAAGATGAGATCCTGTAATTTGAGAGAAAAGGGAAGGACTAGCATAAATAAAGCAGAGTAGCAATCAGAACCCAGCTCTCATTTAGACTCTTGGATACCCCTTTTTTTCTTTTTTTTCTTTTTTTTTTTAATGGTGCTGAGTTATCACGTACATGTAATGGCTGTAATCCCCACAACCAAACTTGTCAGTCATTCTCTGCCATAATAACATGCTGAGATTTTAAAAAGTCTGGTAATGAGTAGGATCTCATTTAAGCAACAAAGAAAACTCAGATAATTTCTTTCAAGGGCAAAGCCCTGCTACAGTGCACACTATATCCAAGTCCTCCACATTGTCCAGGTTCGGTGACCTAGAAGCACAAACTGCAGTACTAACAGGAACTTGAAATGTCAGGAGTTTCAATACAGGGGATGCAAGAAATAACAGCAGAGAGCTTTTCACATATAACGTGACATTTATGTTTTCCTTCCTTTAAAAGATCTCCAGTGAAAACCGTATTTTTTCTCCAAGCACAATCAACTAGTAAGGAGCAGCTTTGTAATGGCAAACTGAAAGAAGGTGTGAGAGTACAGCAAATGGGCAGTTTTGAGGTTTGTTATGTAATGATATATATTTCTCTGTTTTAAAGTCGCAGGCTTAGAGCTGCTCTTTATTCCTGGTAAACACTGGAAGAGAAAGTTTATGAAAATTGCTGACCTGTAGTTCAGATGTCTTGACTCTGCTGCTAGACATATTTGCACACTGCACTGTAATAAAAAGGCTGATTCAGCTCACATTGATGCATCCAAGCTAGCCTTCAGCTAGCTAATACAAGTGTTGGGGTTGAACCAGGACAGAGTTTAGCATGACTTAGTGCTTGAGTGTTTGCTCAGGACAGGTTTCGTAGCTCACACTTTGCTTCTGTTTTCTATGGTTATCTGACTATTGGTACCTGCATTTGCAAACTTGAATCTTTCTTTGTGCATCTGCCCACTGTCAGACCCATGGCTGTGGTAACAGCATACTCCCAAACTGATTCACAGTGAATCAGCCATACACTCTGACTGCCCATGCCCGTTCCTCAGTCAAAGCATTGGTCCCTCCCTGAATTGCTGCCTCCACCGTGACCCACCAAAAAACTCTTCTTCCTTGCAGACATCTGCTGTGGATGAAGCTCTGAGACTGTAATGAGTTCAGCAGCCTCATGGGCTGCTCTTTATTCCAAGATGCTTAGTCTTGCAGAGTTTTCTCTATCATTTCAGATTGTTTTATTGGCTTTAACCAGTGAGATGTTGGCATACGATCAGTGAACGCTGGAAAAGGATACAGTGAGACATACTGTGCATACTCAGCCTATCCCCAAAATTATCATGAGCTTAGTCAAGAAAAAGGAAGAAAATGAGCTGCGTGGCCTGAAGTCTTCCACAAATATTGTGTCCAAATTATTCTTACTGTACTACAGTTTTATTTACATCAACAGTGGAGAAGCTCTGTTTACAAGGGGAAATGTTCCCTGCACTGGCATGGAAGAGCCTCTTATTGCATTATAAACCAAATCACAACCTTGTCACATCAATACTTATATCTATGCATAGCTGTGACAACCACTCCAAAGCCTGAATGTTCCCCATATCCTGTGGAGAAACAGACTAATGAAATGGAGAGATGTAGGAGAACAAGCACGAATGAACTGGAGTGCGGGAAAACCATTTGTTTTTCACAGAATCACAGCCTGGCTGCGGTTGAAAGGGACCTCTGGAGATCATCTAGTCCAATGCTCTTGCTCAAAGCAGAGTCACCTACAGCAGGCTATTCAGGACATTGCACAGTCGGGTTTTGAATATCTCTACAGAATTTTGAATATCTCCACGGAGAGTCCACAACATCTGTGGACAACCTCTTCCAGTGCTGAATCATCTTTACAGTCAAAAAGCTTTTACTTATGTTTAAAAGGAATTTCTTGTATTTCAGTTTGTGCCCATTTGCTCTTGTCCTTTCACTGCTCACCACTAAGGCAAGTCTGGCTCCATCTTCTTTAAACCCTCCCTTCAGATATTTGTACACACTGTCCTAGGCCTTGTCTTCTCCAGGCTGAACAGTCTCAGCTCTCTCAGCCTTTGCTCATATGAGAGATGTTCCAGTCCCTTCATCATCTTCATGGCCCTCTGCCGGACTTGCTCCAAAGAGTGTCTCTTGTACTGGTCCCAGAACTGGATGCAACAATCTAGATGCGTCTCACCAGTGCTGAGTAGAGAGGGGCAGGATCACCTCCCTTGACCTGCTGGCAATGCTCTGCCTATTGCAGCCCAGGATACCATTGGCCTTCTTTGCCACAAGGGCACATTGCTGGCTCATGGTCAACTTTTTGTCCACCAGAACCCCCAAAGCCTTGTCCACCAAGCTGCTCTTCAGCTGATCGGCCCTCAACCTGTACTGACTGATACATGGGGTTATTCCTTCCTACGTTCGGGACTTGGCACTTCCCTTTGTTGAGCTTCATGAGGTTCCACTTTGCTCCTGGGGTACATCGCTAGTGACTGGTCTCCAGCTGGACTTTGTGCTACTGATCATAATTCTTTCTTCCCTCCTTCTTGGTGACTGCAAATTTCTACCTCAGAGTGGTGGGCTTCCACTGAGTTTTTCAGAAACGTAGTTGGCGACATTTTTTCCATAGACATATTTTTTTGAAGGTTCAGTCTTTACAAAAGTGTTCATAGTATTTTTGAATGTGGGTTCTGAAGCTGCTGTTTGAATTTTTGTCGCATTTTATAGCATTATCCATGTGTGTCAAAGCTCACTAAAATGATTTTTCATTAAAGGTCATGTATAAGATCAAGATCATGACCATTAACCGCTCTCTTTTCACTTTTTTCAGAAGAAAAGGTTTGATCCCACCCCTCCTAATAGCCTATTTATTGTCCTTCTGTTGCATTTCAAAGTCTGGATGTGGACTTGTACTGCCTAATAAGTGATTCACCAGATGAGGGGCAAGGAATGTTACTTTACATTTGGCAATGATTCAGATCACTTAAGCTAAGAACCTTTGTGCCCTATATTGGTATATAATTCTCCATATATAATGGAGAAAGGCCCTTTCCAGGAGGCAATAAAAAGCACCCATGTTAGCCAAAAGTGGTATGAATGCTCTGGAGCGTGAAGTTCCTGATGGATGTCCAGTGTCTTGGGGATATGAGACAGACAGGTTATATTATGAATATGATCTAAACAAACTCTGGCTAAACTGGAGTTGCTGAGTCAGTATTGTATGGAGATTGTATGTGAATGGAGATAAATTTCTTACCATTGATGAAAATTCTCCAATAGACCCTGTAATCATAGTTGTTAGAAGCAAGACAGGACCATTGAACTGAAGTACTCAGCTGGCTGCATTTTTGCAGGCTCTACAGTTCAGTGACAATCTGCTGCAGCATGATTTTTCAAAGCAGCTGGGTTCTGCTTGTCAGGAGACACTAGCTAATAGGTGAAAAAACAGATTGCTTTTTGCTTGAGGTATTGAAGATAAATAGCTGCTTAATGAACCAGTGAGCCATGTACAGTGTCGGTTTCTGGGACCCATGTTAGGCCCTACTTGTTGCTACAATGGCATATGGGATCCATTTAGTGCTTGCAATTGCAAGGGGATGTTTTCCTCTGACACAGGAGCTATGGAGCCTGGACTAACACATATAAGGTGTATGAGATTCAGTGCTGATATGAATTGCCGGTTATTTTCAGGATAATACAACCCTGAAGCACAGGGCTTAAGTAGGCAAAACATATCCCAGGTTCTTTTAACCGCTTTCACCTGAATCAAATGTAAGTATCATAGACTTGAATCTTTTTATTCTGGTGCAGCCAGTGATGTGTAGCTTTGTTGAGTTTTAACATGCCATTTTCTCATCACATATCTATCCCTAGTATAGCCTGTGAGCAGATTTCTACTTGATCAAATTGTACAGTATCAAAGAAACATTTAAAAATGGTCAAAATGCAGAAAAGCCATGCTTACCAGCACATAGTTCTTGTGTTCATTCCCTCAGGCAAAAGGCTTTGAGAAGGGCTGCCTCTCTCTTGCTATTACAGCTTGGCTTTTTCTTTCAGTCTATATGGTATTTTAATGGTATAGTAGATTGTTAAAGAATATTTATGCTTGCAAATAATTTTAGAATGCCTTCATAAAGAACTACCTTTCATTTCACATGATTTTACTCTATTTTAAGTCATGTGCATTTCACTCCAAAGAGTTTTGTAAATATATACATCCAGGTATAGTGAAATTCATCCAGCCCAAATTCATTTCAGTGCTACCCTCTCTAAATTGGGCATAGATCAATGCCAGTGGAGTTATATCAAGGATGGATTTCTCTGAGTGGATTTTTAATGGTACATAACATGCTAGAACTGGTATGAAGTACAATTATCCAGCAGAATAATTATGAGATATTTTTATATGTCATAATCCAAAATTTGCTTGAAAATATTGGAGTGAGTGTTTATAGCATGCTAATTGCATACTCTTACAATAAATTTATTGTTTAAGATGTGGTAAAGAAAACAGTTGAAAACGAAATAAGGTCATGCTTGTGCTTTGTGTGTAGTAATTATCCTGCTATACAGCATACAAAATGACACAAAACTGTGGAATTAGCTCAGGATTCAAATGATTAATGGCTATTAGCATAATGTGGGACTACACCGTGCCCGAAGTATCTGTGTGAAACATTTGCTGCCACCAGTGGGATTCCCATTGCAGACTGAGCTTTTGCTATGCAGAGCTGTGTTAAAACAGCAAATGAGAAAGAGTAAATTAGCAATTCTTAGGTGTGTGCAGGGCAAAAACGTTAAGATGTAGAAGGATCATACTGGAAGTCTCTGAGAAGTGGCTGTAACCCTGGGCCTTTGACTAACTTAAGATCTTTTTTGGACAAGATAACTGAGCTAATAGGAACCACGGCCAAACCACGGGATAGACCAGGGCCATTAGAAGCAGACTGTGTGGATGGATGTGACTGGGTGACGGCTGGGGGCAGGCGGGTGAATGCTTGTAATGACCAACATCCGTTGAATATACTGACATCAACGAGATGAAAGCAAAGTGCCGTCAGATGAAACCGCAAGAACTGAGATAGATCCGACAGAGGCTTGGCAGGACAGATTTGTGGCTCGAAAGAGGTTTTGGTTGTTAGCAGAGAAATCAGGTGACAAGATAATATTTTTATAGTAGCACATCAGTGGAGGTAGAAGGAGACCGAGTTATAATATTCATTTTGCTGCCGCCCGTGAAGCATTGCATTCCCGTTCTCTACCTTGGCATGTTTGTGTTTCCGCTTACACTCTGTTTTGGCTTTTTCAGCTCTGAGCTCTACCTCCTTTCATTACTATATAAAGTGCCTGGAACAAGAAGATTCTGATTTTAGATGGTGGTCCTAAGGATTAGTGCAATATAAATTATTAATAATAAATCAATTAATATTGCATAACTAAATTCATATGAGAATCAGAATGTGCTTTAGACACTCCACTTCCTATCTAGTTTATAAGGCTTTCAAGCAATAGTATCCCCAGTTTACCAAGAAACAAATGGAAGCAGAGAGACGAGGTGGCTTGCTCAGTGTGGCATAAGATCAGTGGGCGAAACATGTTCCCAGCACTCTTGTGAGTGGCAAGCGGCACAGATGTGCTTTTCAGAAGGTACTACTTTTTCATGTTCTTCCTTTGACAAGACTGCTTTAATTTTGATACAGTCTCAACAGAGTTAGAAATGTTTCTTCTCTGTTTCACTCCTCTTCTACTTTGTTGACTCTTAAATTATTAATTGCATTCAGGTCAGAAGTAGTATCTGTAATATCAAGTATCCTTGAGCATATTACCACAGACTGTGTCCTCTTTCACTACCATATCAAAGATGATGATGATGACTAGATTGTTATGCATTTTGAAGTATCATTTTAAAGAAAAAAATCTGCTGTTTTTTTAAAACATCTGAGAAAATTGATAATATAATACAATTACAGGGGGAAAAAACAGCTCTCAGGACTTTTTTTCAGAATCTCCCATATTTTATGTGTCATTTTCAACCCTAAAGGAAAATTATTAGAGATGATACAAAATATTATTAAACTTCTTATTTTGATTACCCCAAATTCCAAATGCTATCTGCAAGCTGTTTTTTTATGTTAGAATTGTTGAGGCTACGTGAGCAAGGCACTGAATATTTTCAGCCCACTAGGTTTTACTAGATGCTTTCTTAAACTGTTATTTAAAATGTGTATAGCTTTTACTGTCATATATCGATGTGTATATAGATGGAATCTGCAAATGGAAAGTGCAAAGGAAGAAAGCTGAAGCATTCTCAGATCCACTCACTGCACACTGGGAGGGCAGGAGAGAGAATGATGAAGAGTTAAGCGTATATGAAATTCTCATATTCCATTTTCAGTGCTTTTTAAAAATATATTTTATTAATCAGGTAGAAAAGGTAGTACTATTTTTATACAGTGAGGCAAAGAGAGATCTTAATTTTTTCCAGTGCTATGTCCATAGTCTTCAGAATGCTGCTAATGAGAGAGGAAGGAATCACACATAATTTTCAGCTACAAAAACAGGAAATTATGAATTAACTCAGTATAAGAGTGACAGTGTTCCAGTTGAAACTGATGATAAACTTTCTTCAATTAGCAAATTCAAGCAAGGAGAGTTATTTGAAGTGAGCAAGTTCCTAATTTTTCCATGAGGAAGTATTTATAGAGCAAACAATCAAAGTGGAAAAGAAGGCAATATGTTTGTGCTACACAACCTGACCTCAGGTAGTAGGAGGTTTGTAAATGCAATTTACAACTTAAGTCTTGATGATATTTTCCCCATCTCCAGTTCATATAAGGTTTCCCATAATTTATTTCTTCAGTTACAAGTAAATGATTATTCTTGACATAGATTCCAGTCTCTGTACCAAAAAAGTACAAAAAAACTTAAGAACTGGGTGGATGAAATCCTTCTTTGGTTTCCAGTTCCTTGTCCTTCTTTTATACACCTTTGGCCCATACAAGCCATTCAGTTCCCACTGCCTTCAGCCTGTGATACGACGTTGTCTGAATCAGAAGTCCCCCTGGACATGCAGGAGGACACTTGACTGGTGATGAAGAAAGGGAAGCTAAATGTAAGGATGAAAGTGCTTACAGACGTGAAAGTGTCAACTGTCAGATCAAGAATGCCTTGCAAAAGAGGCAATGCCAGCTTACTCTTAGAAAGTAAACCATCTGTGAATAAAAATGTCTGGAAGCAGATGGTGAAACTAGATTTTATTTTATTTTTTAACTGTTTAATATATCCTACAGATAAAGTGAAATAAAAGATTTAGCTTGAGATTTTGCCTAACTGGTAGGATAAATTCTCATTCTTTTGGATCAAGAAATGTAGGCTCAATTTTGGAAAAATTCCACAAGTAGTATTAATTACCTCAACCTAATCAAACACATTTGGCTCAATAGTACTTGCAATCTCTGAAAACAAGTGATGGTAGGTCAGGCTAGATGTTTTAGAATACTGTAAAAAATACATAGAAAAGAAATTACAAAAAAAGCAGTAAAGCTTGGCTCCAAGGGTTTATATTCATGTGCAAGAACATTTGAAGAAGATAAACTAATTGTACAAATTGTTCCTTGGAATAGATAGAATTTTTTTTTCTTATTGTTTAGAGTTTGTCATAAAGTCTGTATGCAAAAGAGGCATTTGTGGCTTTTGGACGTACAATTGGCGTACTATAAGTATCTTGTTTTAATTTCTGGAGACTGACTTAAGTGCTGGCAGACAAATAACTAGGGCTTTAACGTGTCCATTTTGTAACATTGCTGCATCTTTAGGTTTTGCAGTTACTCAGTATTTCCCTTTCTTGTCTCTGAGGTGATGGCACAGTGTGTTTATCCATGGGGATGTGAGCTACAGACAAGAGAATATGACCTTAAATTTTTAATTTCTCTGGTAGTGTGGATAAACAAAGAGTGGATTATGTGCATAATCTGAATTTTGCTTTTTTAAACAAAGTGAATGCTATTTTCATCATTGCAGCTTTTTATGCTGCCACCTGTCACCCTCTCCGTTTTCACTTTTCTTGATCTTCGTTCTCTGCTATGATGACTTTCTTTTCAACTTAAGAACTGCTTTTATTAACAGTAACGGCGCTGGTGGCTTCCATTTGGTGTTTGAGGACAATGTGATTTTATGACCTGTACGACTGCACTTTAAGGACAAGGTTTCAGAGCACATACTCCACAGTGTTTGAGGTAACCCAGGCAGGGTTCAGCGCTGCCCATTTATCAGTATCCTTGACTAGTGTTCCCAGACCCATTAGGTATTCTCACTGGGGAGCGAGAAGCATATTCCCATGAAGAGGGGGGGGAACCCAAGTTACCCAACTCCCTCACGGCTCTGTAGGAGAAGGTTTGGAGGCATCAGTGGCAGTCCTCAAGGGCAAGCACAGGAGCGAGAAGCTAGAAGTAGCCAGGTAAAAAAATTGCCAATTTTCTCAAGCAGGCTTTGACATTCAAAAGGAAGCAACCACTCTTTTAGGTGAGACATATTTGCTTGGAATATGTATGTTGGTAGGCAAGCATGTGTGTGTATTTATTTGTAGATGAATTGACATGACTGCCTTCCTAGCAAAATATCGATTCGTGAACGATCATTGTTCATGTCTTGACCATTTTGGTGCTTCAAATCCTTATTTCCTTTGGTCACATCTGTTATAAATGATTGCCCTACAAAATCTGACATACCGTCAACGCAAAAATTGTGTTATGATGGGTAAAGTTCAATCTGTGTAGTCACCTGCAGAGGAACACTGTCGTGGGTCAGGCCAGTGGTCTGCCACCCCCAGTGCTCCTACTCCAACGGCAGCAACAGGGGGAGCACACAAGCCAGCCCATCATCGGTGACCTGATCTGCTCACACTGCGCCCCCAACTTCCACAGCTGTTGGATTAAAGTGGTTGAGGGTTTGTCCCAGCCTTGTCCCTTTAAAAGATGTTTATTTACCTGTTGCCCATGAATTTGTCACAGCTTTTTTTGAACCTGCTGATGTATCTGCACACACAACTTCCTGTGGCAACAAATTCAAGAAGTTCAGTACCGACAATGTGAAGAAATGCTTTTCTTTCTTACCTAATATATACACATGTGTTCACATACAAAAACTTAAAAGCGGTCACACAGATGATCACTCTTGAGAAAGATCTGCTGATGAATACCAGTTTCTGAAATTTTTACCTAAATCAGGCACAGCTGAAAACTATGATACTTGTGACTAATGTTAGTGTATATTTGGTTTTGCACTACATTAAAATCTTTTCAGAATTCAGAATAAAGTAAAACTGTATTTTCAGCAATTATTCTATAGACTTGTTATGGCATACGATATTTAGGTATATAGGTCTGTCCTATATAAGTTCATAGCTTATACAATATAGGATTTTATATCTCATATAAGATATTACATCTTATGTAAGATGCCCTGTAAATATGCATAGGCAAAGTATAGGTTCATCACCTGGCAGTGAAGAAGGTCAACAGATATGCCTTTCATTTTGCAAAACATCTTCTTTGAAGGAAGGAGGTCTCAAAGTGATCTCAGTGATCTTCACACTTTGCAATACAGTTAATAATTCCCTTTTAAAGGAAGATCATTATTTTGGGAGGGCAAAAGAGAGGTTTTCACAGCAGAATTTACCAGAAAGTGTGCATCTGCTGTGACACACTTATGCAGTTTTGGTTTATATATTTTCCTCCTACATCCTTTTCAGTTGTGTAGTTTTCCTCTCTATTGTTGTTTTTCTGTTGGGGTCTTGCTAATTAATATTTTTTGTATATATTAATTCATTAGCTTCAATTTGTAATTTGATGTCAGAATTTATCTGAATTCTTTAATGAAAAACAGTCATGTCCTGATTCTTGTTGCAGTGGCATTAGTTCTTGGTCCTTTTTCTCTTTGCCAGAAGAAATCCACAGAAAAGCTGTTGCTTGAAGATAATGCACTAAATCACTAACATCTTATTTCAAATATGTCTTCCAGATATATTTTTATTGTGATATCTTCTAGGAATTAGTTGAGGTTAGAGAAAGGGCTGATGATACTTGGCACTTACTAATTTATTATTTGTAAAAGCTGACATTTATATTGTAGTTTTGGCTGCAAATATATATCTGAGAATAATGACAAAGAAAAGAAATCCAAACTTCTGTTAAGCATGGAGACATATGCGGTATATGACTTATCAAAATGATGAAAATAAACCCTTCAGTACTTGACTTTATCTTAGTGACTGTTAAATCCTATGTTTCAGGCTCTCAGAGTTGGGAATTTGGGCGTTTGAGGCAGCAAGCTGCTGAACTTGAGAAGAAGCAAACTTCTAGCCCTTTCAGTCGTCCAAATTGCGGGACTGTCTGGCCAGTAGGGATCTGTCCAGTGTGGGTAGCCCTTTTTTTCTCTCAGCATCTGTCTTTCCAACTCTTTCCCACCATAACTCCTTTGACATGTGGCTACAGTTCTGGCAGAACAATGTTGACCAGTTCTGGAGCTGGGAGCAAGGCGGTGGCAGGGGCAGGGGGGAGCACGCAAGCCCACAGATGGAGCAGGAGCTTTGAGGTACGGCCCGATCAGGGATGGGAGTTGGGGCTGGGCTGAGCTGAGCTGAGCTGGGCAGCTTGGCTTCCAGGGTAAGAAACAGCAGCAGTGGGAACAGAGCTACCTGGAGGCTATTTTCATCATCTAATTTTACCAAACGGAACCAACCTGCCTCAAGCACAGCTTGATATCAGTCTAATTGGTTCAAGGCTATAAATAGTGAGGAACTGAGAAGGAAATTCTAAATGTTGATGGATGGGTATAGTCTAATAATCACGGCATATTCTAATAATTCAACACAACATAATGCAGATGGTGATGCCACGATTTGTGCTTACAAAATGTTTTCAAATTACAGTACATTAGGGCTAACGTATTGTATTGCAGTTTTGTGTCTGCAAGTAATGAGTTCTATATGATATTCCCTAAAGTAGCAGGCCCTTACAGTGTTTCTCCTCTTCATGCAGAATACCAACTTTGTGATGCAGTGTACTTGCTGGGTGGCCTTAAGCCCAACAGCTATCTCATTGGGATCTTTGTGCATATCCTTTAACAGATCAAGGGTCAACCATTCATGTAAATTCTGATTAACAAACAAGTGACAGTTGCCTTCTGAGTGTGAAGATTTTTTTGCATTTGATCATCTTTCTTTATACAGTACTCCTCTCCTGCAATGTAATAGAAACCCTCAGGTGTATGGCAGTGCTCTATGTCTAAATGAGCATCTGCCTCCACAAATAACTTAGGTGGGCGTGCAAAAGTTTGAATACTTCTGAACCATCACAGAAAGGCTTCAGAAAAAACATCACAGCAGGAGTGGCTTGCCCACTCCCCTCTGCACACCAAAAAGTACCAGTAGTTGTTTTCCTAAGATGACATTAGCAGTGTATGGCTGGGAAAGCATGTCTGCCGTGTCCGAGGAGGAGAGCGTATTGTGTTGCATGGGGCAGAGCAATAGCTGTGACTGTTTGTTTTGATTGTTATTCATGTAAAGCTTGTTTAATTTTTATATAATCCCTCCTCTTCGCTCATCTTCATGTTTGTCAGTAAACAGACACCTAAACACAATAAGGCTTAAAATCCTGAATTTGTCTGATGCTATTTATTTCCTTTGTGCTCTGATCAGTTGGTTGGGTTGGACACCAAATGGTATGACTAGCTCCCACAGGGATCTGTGGGTGTTGTGCCTGGGCGGGTGGTATGTGTGCTTTGAGGGCTGAAGTCAGTTCATTGTAAATCACTTGCACAATGCTGGATCACTGTAAGCCTTATTTGAGTACAGAGCTAAGAACCTATTATTGTTCATTGCCAAAGTCTGTAATTATGTTGACAAAATAAAATCCTTTTTCTAAAATGGATTAATCTAATTGAAACTCCTCATACTCCCTGATGAAAGCCAATAGGACCGACCCCTGTTCCACAGTAATTTTTCCATGAAAATGTAATGTTCAGCTTCCATCTACACAGCATACAAGTCAAATACCACAGATGGAAGGGGGTACCTTGCCAGTAAACCTATGGTTTGCCAGATTGTAAGCCTAACAGCAATTAAAGACAAACTGGGAAGAATAAGTAATATTAGACAGTCTAATCAAATAAATCTATCAAAGTAATTTTGAGCCCTTCCCAAATAACCAGAGAGCCTGAAACAATGTCTTGGGCAAAATAATCAGAGCACCCAGCTTTATTAAAATGGAGACAAATTATGAGGACAAAGGATGAATGTAAATATCCAGTGCAGATATCTAATTTGCAATTCTGAACATTCCAGTTATACACTGTAATGGAACAAACAGCACACTACATTGTAGAACAGAAAAAGGAAAGAGAGAAGAAAAATGTTATGTAAAACTCCAGTGGAAAAAAATCAACTAAATAATACATTTATTTTCTTTAGGGGTATTTTTAAAGATGTTCTTTCTCTGTTTAAGGAGAAGATAGAAAATATAATTTTTAAAATAGCTCAAATTTTAGTCTTAAACAGTACAGGCATATTATTCAGAATATGTTTTATCCTATTTAGAAACGCTCTAGCTTAAAGAGACAGTCCTTTCCCAGAGGAGAACAAGACTGACCTAACAAGAATCTTTAAAGATAGTTCATGAATCTTGGCTTCTGACTGAAACATTGAGCACAACCTCTTATGTGCTAAGTTACGCTCATGATGAATTTTAAATTTATTTAACAAATAATTCCCTCACCAGTAGCATGTAAAAGAGAAACAATGTAAAACAGAGCACAAGCACACTGTAAACCAGAGCACAGCCTATTAGCTTTTTGTCCAGAGAACCAGACCCTTGGTGGGCCGTTTTTTTTCCACGTACAAAATCATTTAAAAACTGCAATGTGGCCACAGAAGGCCAAGAAAGGCAATTAGAAGGCTGTCTGTTGACTAGACCAGATGATTCAGCATTGATAATGCAGCATACTTCCTCATTTTCTTATACCTGTTACAGCAGAAACACTTTCCTTTTTCCTTTCAAAATGATAGGAAAGGTCTCAGAACTACCTTTTGGATCACAGCAGAGAATAGAATAAGTAAACTATACTCTTCCTAAAATAAATATAGAATTGTGAAACTCCATACTTACAGGATTTTTTTTTAATCAGTCCCTATTATTTTCATGATCAGGGATCAGAACCTCTGCTAACACTACAGGCATTTGCACACAGATGCCAAATGGCTGGTGTTGCGGCTAACTGAATCACAATACTTAGCCTGGAAAAGGAACAACCTCCTGCAAATTATGGATTTCATTGGATCTGGATTTGTACTTTTACGAGTGTGGTGTTAGTGTGATTTTAGTTGGTAGTTGTTTTTATGCCCCAGCTGCTCCAGACTAACTTGTTTCTTTGCAATTTTCTATAGTATCCTTTCTCTGATAATGGCAATCCAAGAACATCCCATGCCAAAGAAATTTCACTTAACCCCATGCACAACTCTTTTGCAGAAGCTGAACTTAAATGACTTGTGGGAGAAAAGCAAAACCAGGCATTTCTTTCCGTTCCGTATTTCATATACACCATTGACTCTCTCTGCTGCCTAACCCTGAAATCCTGGTTCTCGCCTCACTCACAGTCACACAGTCACTGGTAGGAGTCTTGCCTGTGTGAGGGCTGAGGCGATAGCTACCAAGGTCTACTTCGAGCACTCATAAGAAATATCTGCTACTAAAAGTTGGTAGTTATTCACGTCACAACATAACGACTGTGGTTTAAGGAAGACATATTCTCTGTGAAAATATGAAGGGACATCTGGTTGTGGGTATGTGCTCTGCTTTCCAGAGTGACCATCCCGTTACTGTAGTACATGAACACAGCTATTTGTGCTGGCCTGGCTATCTTGATTATTACAGATCACCAGTGCTGATCTGATGTTATTCATACACACGGACTCCCAATCCTGGCCCGCAGAACTGTGCATGTGCATGTGCTGATTTCCTACAGCATGCGTTGGATGCCGCTGAAATTGAGGCAGCATTTCCAGCAGATGATGTTCATATTTTATAGCATTTCACTCACAGTAGACTCACAGAATATTTAAATACCTCTGGCCTATTGATTTCAATGTGGAAGAGCAAAGAGGCTGATATGAAAGCTAAGCAGCACGAGAGGAAGCTTATAAACAGCACAATCCTTGTACTCTAGGAATGGTGGCTGTAGTCTTTCTCGGTGCTCCTGCCATACTACCATCCTTTACACCAGGCATTAACTAGAGCTTTATTTTCTGGCCTCTTTAGTATCCAGTGAAGCCTCCTAACCTACCAAGAGCTGGTGCAAAGCATGAACAGGGACTACTGCTAAAGGCAGTGTTCAGGCGGGTGTGGGCTGCCAGAGATGCTGACTTAGGGGTCAGTGGAGAGAGTTATAAAAGAGCAGAGTAGATGCTGTGGGAAAAGAGTGGAAAAGGGAGGTAGTAGTACAACCTAATAAAAACAAGTAAAGGGGATGTGAGAGAGAGAGAAGCTGATAATTACCCTAGTAAAGCCATGATCTTATAGGGAGGGGAGTGAAAGGAAACCAGGAGGAGGGAAAAATATTAACAAGGAATGCATTAAAGGGAAGACTAACTTGAGAATGCTGCTTTATTATAAATAGAGTATATTAAACAGTACACCACTCTAATCCCTCTAAACTGCAGAAACATATGGTCAGTGGGGAACCATCATAGCAGTGGTGTTTTTCAGGCTTCTTGCTAAGCAAGTGAGTGTTGGGTCAGATTTAGATTCTGCTGCAATGGTTTACAAGTCCTGTACTGGAAAAGCTAAAGACCACTCCAAGCAAGAATGCTTGTATGTTTCCTTATATGGTTTGTGATCACTGTCTTCACCTTTTATTACAGCTTAAGTGTCCAGCGTAAATAATAGTTTTCTGAGGTTGTTAATTATTGTGCTATCTAAGAAAAATACTCTTTTCCCTTTTTTTAAAAAGAAGTATTTCCTCTCCTGTTAAAACTAATTAGTGCACTGTAAGAGCTAGAAGAGTTTATAGAATCCAAAATTCAATTTATACTATTGCTTAATGACTCTGGAAACTAAGGCCCTGATTCAGGCAAATATCTCTATTTAGAAAAGTATTTAAATAAAATTCATGATATCGTTGAGGCTTAGATTCAAGAAGACATTAATTCTGAATTTGAATGTTTAAAAAAATAAGTCAGGGCCTAAGAAACAAGCTTTGAAAAATTGTCTTTGACTTAGCATAAAAGCTTTTTTACTCTTCTTAAAGGAAAAACTGCAAACCCATGTATTCTGCCAAAGGTGAGAAGAGCAAGTAATTTGTACCAAGTCTGGTGTGTAGAGCAGTAGTCCCACCACATATCCTCTTGATTTCCATGGGAGTCAAAAACTTGTCTCAAAGGAGAGAATCCAGCTCAGTGTCTGTCTGTTGGCTTAGCTGTGTCACAGCAGGACAAGTTACAGCTGAAATCCCAGTTTTACAAGGCATGGAGCAACACCCATGTTTTTCAATGGCAACTGAGATTATTCACCATCTTCCAGATCAGGATCTCTAAAATGACAAAAACAGTGACATTCAAACTAATCTCCTAATATATTATTTAGTACCTACACGTACATTATATAATTCATAAAATTGACCCTTAAATTTTATAAGCATCATAATAACTATTATTGGGCTAGAGCAAAATTCAATTAATATTCTCACTTTTGGGTGCACAGAACTTTTGGAAGTCTGTGCCAGATGTAATTAAGGAATGGTTCAAATGGCAGTCTCTAAGGCTTTGAAAATATCTGTGGGAAATAAGCTGTTCAGTTGTTCTTTACTGCCATAATGTATTAGAAGTGACATTACTAAAAACAGGCTCATCTTTCTGGTCCAGTAGACCAACAGAGGTATTTATATTTTGAGATGCCATGATTACACAATTGTTAGCATCACTTCTCCCCTTACCATAGCTATGCAGGAGGATCTATAACATTATGTGAAGCCATTTAATATCTGCGTTTCAGAAGCAAAAAGCTTCTGAAGAAGTTGAGAGTGAATAAGTGGAATAAGCTAAGGGACGTTTTTTAATCATGTGCCTGGGGTATACAAAAAGATGTAATTTGCACGTAGTGCTTAATGTGATGGAGTTAAAGGGAAAGTCACAGCTGGTGAAAAAGAGATCAGCAGTAAAAACAAAATCATTGACTTTTGGTGGTCTTGATTTCAGTTAGGCTCAATGGGTGTTACTCGGATGTCTAAATTCAGCCTTCTGGAGTGACAATCTGCATATTGCTGAGTAAGGTCTTTCTCTTCAATTTAGCCGTAAGCTTTAAGGCATTCAGTTAGCAAAAACCTGATTCACAAAGGTGTTTAAGCATTTAAGATAGTCCCATGCTCAGAACTTCTGCCTGTCTCTTTTTTGTTATCACAGTTTTGGTAAAGAAAAGCTGCTGGCATCTTATTTCTGCATGCACATGAGCAATACCATCTTAGCAAGGATGACTGATTTGGTACTTCCAGACTAATTAATACATCTTTTCAAGCTCTATCTATCTTTCATAATCCACTTAGATTTTCTTGAAGTGCACTCCATAGTCACCATTATTGCTAGCAAAAGATTTTTACTTTGCAGTTTTTAAAAAGAAATTCTCATATCTTCACTAGAGTTTTTCAAATACTGTCTGATCTTTTTCCTTTTCCTCTTAATTTTTGTTCTACTCTTATTTAGTTTCAATGCCTCACAATAATTTTCTTCATTTATGACAGAAATTATTTAAAGTAATCTTGTGATATAGGGAGAGGAAGCTGAATGTGAAAGGTAAAAATGGTTAAGAAGTAGTCTCCACTATTTGCCTACTTTACCTACTGCTTGTTTCCAATGATGTGGTTCAAGCTGGAGACTCCTATTCAGATGTTGGGTATTATATGGCAACAGTTTTAGTCATTTTTTCAGTGTCAAACTGTAACTCATATCTCCACTGAAGCTAGAAAAGCAGAAAACATGAGCTCTTGCTCTCATGACAGCTTATTTCACAAGTTCATCAGGGAAGACATCCTGCTGTCAGTGAATTTTAAGCAAAATTGCTAATTTCATTATTTCTTGACTCAGATTCTAACTTGCTTCCATGTCTCAAAAGGCCAGTGCTCCCATCTGTAATCAGCTATTAAACTTTATGGTGAAAATTTCAACGGTAGAGTGATCTGAAAGGAGTTACACAGCCCTTTTTTCAGTGTATAATTGAGATTGCTAAATTAAGATAAACAGTAGGGCTGTGTCAAACAACATGCAGTGCAGCCACGAGGCACTGGTGGTAAAATGGAGACAAGTTAATTGTGATACATTACTGAAATTGTTGTGTACACAACTCTAAAAGCATTGCTAAAAGCAGACTTTTCCTGTAGGAGTTGCTTTTGTTACGATTTCAGATGAGATGTAAAAGTAGCAGATCATGTCACTGTAATTGAATTACTGTGAGTGTTTTCAGAAAACAGTGTGCAGTGCAGCTCATTTGAAGTAAAGGAAATTAATGTGGCCTATGGATTATCTAGTAAATTACTGTGGGGATGGAGGACACTAGTAGGGGGAAAAGGAGGGAACTGGAGAGGACTTTGTGCCTATTCAAATTGTATGTGCTATTGAATGAATCTTAATGCACAGTATAAGACAAATGAACCTGTTTATCTAAATTTGCATAGCTGAGCAGAAATTTCAAGTATGGACAAAGCCTTATGACTTTGTTAAATAAAAGTAGACTGTATGTGGCCACATTATGTTCCCTGGTGTTCATGAACACCCAGACATCAAACACCGTCTTTTCCAGCACGTGCGGTAGCACTCCAGCCCGGTACAAGAACACGACCATGGCTACACTGCCCACACACCAGGGAAGAGGAGTGCGAAGGGCTCTTCCTCCCATTCCCCATGATAATGCCTCACTGGTACCACCCACTTGGCATCCCAGAGCAGGAAAGAGCTCCCAGTCGTGTGGGTGCAGAACTGGGCATAATACCATAATGCACAAATTCATGAAATACAACCTTAGATTTAGGGGGCACTGAGGAGGGAGTGTTTTTTTTCAGATCTGGAAAAACCCTCTACTTTCTTCTCCCTTAATTCTGAATTAGCTGTATCTCCACAAATTACACATGATGTCCTTTTTTACCTCAAGTAAATGGTTTGTCCCAGCTCTGTATTTCCTCAATAGTGTAAAAGTCATACAGTTCAATGCACAAGGAAGGTCAGATTCCAAACCACTCTAAAGGACTGCTTCAGCAGGAAGGCTTTAGACAACTTTTATTTTTATTGACTGCTTTTTATATAGTGCTTTTTTAAAAGTTAAGGGAAAGCCAGACTTAAGAATACTGATGTGGTTTCCCAAAAACTCCTCAAGAGTGGATTGGGAATGTATTGATGGTAGCAGAAACATATATATAATAAGCTGAACTAAAACTTCAGAGTTAAAACATCCCAAATATTTTGCTGCTTGAAATAATGATCCAATAGAGGATTCACATTTATTTTTCATCATCCCCAATCAACAAAGCCAATTTCTGTTCCTAAAATGGTTACAAACATTCAGCATTCAAGCTGCTCTCTCACACTGTTTTCTTCTGTTCTCCTTGAGTTTTGCTACAATATATTGAAAGAGTACTAATATGTTTATTGCACATCACAGAAGATCCCAGTGATTATGTGGCACAGGATCAGCCTTCCCACAAGTAGAGTCTCTCATGAAAGAGAAATTTACCTTGTCTTTAAATAAGCAACGAAGGTTTAAAAAAAATCTTCAGTTTTCTTCCTTGCCTCAGATACAAAGGAATCATTAATTTCTGACTACAGCTAGAATAAACACATGCAATTTTTTTTCCAAGCAGATTACCTGAAAAGCCCTGCATAAAGGTTGCATAAATCATTCATATTGTAATTAGGGCCTGAAAGATTTAATACAGCAGAAAAAACATTGTATATTTGGTTACACTGAAAATTAATTTTGCAAGATATTAAGCCTGTCTGGGCAAATAGTTGTCTCTTGTGTATTTTGGATCAAATTCTCCTCTGACATAAGCACACACACCTTACTTCAGTCAGCAGAGGCTGAAACTGAATTTGATTCACCATGTTTACAACCAGCTGTCAACCATTTATACATTTAGTCACAAAGGAAAACCTGTGATTGAAAGCTGAAGATAGATTTTTCTGTCTTTCGGTTGATGCTAATTCTGAAGGTGTGATTGTTTGGGAAGCTGAAGTTTGTGGTAACCAGCTCCTCAGTGTTTTCAAATTATCAGTGAATCAGTGTCTTAGGTTTTTAAACTTTTCGTATTGTGCTTAGTCTCAAATCATTACGTGACATATTCTAAAAATGCTTTGAAATGGGTAACTAGTACAACCAAACAAATGTTAGCTGTTTAACATAGCTGAAGCTATAGCCCGAAGATGTCCTAAATACTAAATAAGAATTTCATGTTTAGTTTCCAGCTTAGAGGAAATGGAATATGTTTGAAACCAAAAAATGGTAGAATCTTACCTTCCTTATGCACTGAATTGTATGACTTTTACAGTATTGAGGAAATATGGAGTTGGGACATCCATGGTTAAATGTGAATACAATAAATACGCAAAACCACCAAATTTTCATGCCTTGTGTACAAGCATACTGTGTTCTGCCATATAAATAGTATTGTGGAAATGATTTCCTACCAGAAGACCCTTCTCATGATTTTAAGTATGAGAATACTAAACATTTGTTTGTGGTAAAGGGGAGAACCATCAATTTTCTACCTTTGGAGATGTTACATGCCTTGAAGACTGTAATTTATACTGAATATGTTAATCTCTTCATCTGCCATGTCACTCACACCTCTACTTTTGCTGGTAACATTTTACAGTCTTTCCAAACTTAAGGTCCAAAGAAATTCATTTTTAAAAGTGTTTCTTAAGCTATGGGTTACAGCCTTTAAAGTTGTGGAGACTTCAGTGAAGGTCATGTTGATCTAAAATGAAAAGTCTTAAGAAAATGCTTTTAGGTATAAAATTAATTAACTCTTATACTGGTTTTATTGCTAGAAGCCACCAAGCTCCTCTAAGGGCATAAAAAGCTGACATTATGGGTTGCAAGTGCTTGTAATAGCTAAGGAATGGCTAGCAATCCTAAACGGTTGACAGCAGCGCCACTCTGTCATGGAGAGTTGTGTGTGTCAGCACCTGCAGCCAGTAACTACAGCCTGCATCTTCCTTCTCTCTGCGCCACAGGTTCTGCACCTGTTGGAGTCAAGAGAAAAATACTCTCCCTGAATCAACTCCTTAACAGTGGCTTTAGGATTTTACATTAAATAGCAACAGTTTTTATCAGAGTTATGAAAAATGTGCATTCTGATTTTGTGAATATTGACAAAATATTTCAAGGTGAAACAGCATGTGTCCTATTAACAAGCTACTCCAGCAGAAATTCATAAATTTACATGAGAGTCAAGATTTTTCACTTTTACAAAAAAAATGCTGAGTTTTTTTCTCTCATTTTTGCAAAATAAAGGGATTTTCTAAGGGAATAAACACCTAGGTCACTAAACACAAATAAAAATTCCATTCTGTTTTGACAAAGCTAAACATGTATCGGGAGTTACTTTCTTCTCCAAATCTATAGCAATTTTTTCTTTGGTGGTTAGATTTTTGTACTCATTTCTATTAAGCAGAATCAGGCAGACTAACTTTGCTTAATTTTAAGATTCAGGCATGCTGGTATGTGAGAATTGTTTTGAATATTAGTAAGTTCATATGTGCACAGAGAAGGGTGAAGTTAGGGGAGACCAAGTACATGAAAGAAAAATCTGTGAATTACAGGTTGTAAGTACAATGTCACTACAGATGAAAGTAAAAAATGTTAAATGGATGATAGCAGGCTTGATGTATATTATTATGGAGTGCGGGCATTTAATCATTTCTTGCCTTTGAAAGGGTTCAGATTAAACAAAACTTCACCACACTACTGGGGGAATTGTTCTTTCTCCATTTTTGCAGTAAGAGAGCATTTCAGTTTATGGATAATAATAATAGAGAAGTCTGCATGAAGTCGGTTTTAAAGTATACTATGGGACACAAGGTTTATTATTAAAGAACTAGTAGCTGATCTTATTCTTCTGCAGTACCAATACAGGGAAAATGCTTTTAAAAAGCAATAAATGAGCTTCCAGGTTACTATTCAGAAGTCTTCTCTGACTCAGTTTGGAAAGCTCATATCAGTGTCAGGAAGTAGCAAGCTTTAGGTAACTCTCCAGTTGCAGCTGAGAAAGAAAGAAGATATTTAGGAAAGAGAATGATTTCCAAAGGGAGCTGCCAAAGAGAGGGTGGAACTAGATTTCCCAGGTGTGGTGTTCACAGTCATTTGCAAAGCAGAAGTCCCTCTAAAATAGCAACTATAAAGTGGATGGGAACTGGCAATGCAGGATTTTCTGAGGAAATAAGAGGTTTAAAGGAAAATACAAGATTACTTCTTGCTTTTCCTTCTGGAGATGAACTCAGTCCAACCCAGACAAATAAAAGTGTATTCCAGGGAATACTATGCTTTTGTGCTTTGAGCCAAGAGAATTTGCCCCCAAAAGACACATTTGCTGATTTGACTTTTTTTTCAGGTTGTGGAAACAGGGCACCTTTTATAGTTATACATAGGAGTGCAAACTTTGGCCTCTTCAGGGACCTACTTGGAGGAATCCCATGGGTGAGGGCCCTAGAAGGAAGGGGCGTTCAAGAGAGCTGGTTAATATTCAAACATCACTTCCTCCAGGCTCAAGAGCGGTGCATCCCTATGAGTAGGAAGTCAAGCAAAGGAGGTAGGAGACCTGCACGGATGAGCAAGGAGCTCCTGGCAAAACTCAAGCAGAAGAAGGAAGTATACAGAAAGTGGAAAGGGGGACAGGCCACTTGGGAGGAATATAGGAACGTTGTCAGAGTATGCAGGGATGCGACGAGGAAGGCTAAGGCCCGTTTGGAATTAAATCTGGCGAGAGATGTCAAGGACAACAAGAAGGGCTTCTTCAAATACATCAGTAGCAAGAGGAAGACTAGGGAAAATGTGGGGCCTTTGCTGAATGGGGTGGGTGCCCTGGTGACGAAGGATGCAGAGAAGGCAGAGTCGCTGAATGCCGCCTTTGCTTCAGTCTTTACTGCTCAGGCCAGCCCTCAGGAACCCCAGACCCCGGAGGCAAGAGAGAAAGTCTGGAGAGAGGAAGACTTTCCCTTGGTGGAGGAGGAGTGGGTTAGAGATCATTTAAGCAAACTCGACACCCACAAATCCATGGGCCCTGATGGGATGCACCCACAAGTGCTGAGGGAGCTGACAGATGTCATTGCTAAGCCACTCTCCATCATCTTTGAAAGGTCATGGAGGACAGGAGAGGTGCCTGAGGACTGGAAGAAAGCCAATGTCACCCCAGTCTTCAAAAAGGGCAAGAAGGAGGACCCAGGGAGCTACAGGCCAGTCAGCCTCACCTCCATCCTTGGAAAGGTGATGGAGCAGCTCATCCTGGAGGCCATTTCCAAGCATGTGGAGGAAAAGAAGGTGATCAGGAGTAGTCAGCATGGCTTCACCAAGGGGAAATCATGCCTAACCAATCTGATAGCCTTCTATGATGGAATGACTGTCTGGGTAGATGAGGGGAGAGCAGTGGATGTTGTCTACCTAGACTTCAGCAAGGCTTTCGACACTGTCTCCCATAGCATCCTCATAGACAAGCTCAGGAAGTGTGGGCTAGATGAGCGGACAGTGAGGTGGATTGAGAACTGGCTGAATGGCAGAGCTCAGAGAGTTGTGATCAGTGGCACAGAGTCTAGTTGGAGGCCTGTAGCTAGCGGTGTCCCCCAGGGGTCAGTCCTGGGTCCAGTCTTGTTCAACTTCTTCATCAATGACCTGGATGAAGGGACAGAGTGCACCCTCAGCAAGTTTGCCAACGATACAAAACTGGGAGGAGTGGCGGGTACACCAGAGGGCTGTGCTGCCATTCAGAGAGACCTGGACAGGCTGGAGAGGTGGGCAGAGAGGAACCTCATGAAGTTCAACAAAGGCAAGTGCAGGGTCCTGCACCTAGGGAGGAATAACCCCATGCACCAGGACAGGTTGGGGGCTGAGCTGCTGGAAAGCAGCTCTGCTGAGAAGGACCTGGGAGTGCTGGTGGACACCAAGTTAAGCACGAGGCAGCAATGTCCCTTGTGGCCAAGAAGGCCAATGGTATGCTGGGGTGCATCAGGAAGAGTGTTGCCAGCAGGTCGAGGGAGGTGATTCTCCCCCTCTACTCAGCCCTGGTGAGGCCACATCTGGAGTACTGCGTCCAGTTCTGGGCTCCCCAGGACAAGAGGGATGTGGCACTACTGGAGCAAGTCCAGCGAAGGGCTACAAAGATGATTAGGGGACTGGAGCATCTCTCTTATGAGGAAAGGCTGAGAGAGCTGGGCCTGTTTAGCCTGGAGAAGAGAAGGCTGAGAGGAGATCTTATCAATGTGTACAAGTATCTGAAGGGAGGGTGTCGAGAGGATGGAGCCAGACTCTTTTCAGTGGTGCCCAGTGACAGGACGCGAGGCAACGGGCACAAACTGAAACACAGACACTTCCATCTGAACATGAGGAAAAACTTCTTTACTGTGAGGGTGACAGAGCACTGGCACAGGTTGCCCAGAGAGATGGTGGAGTCTCCTTCTCTGGAGATATTCAAAACGCGCCTGGATGCAATCCTGTGCAATGTGCTCTAGGTGACCCTGCTTGAGCAGGGGGGTTGGACTAGATGATCTCCAGAGGTCCCTTCCAACCTCAACCATTCTGTGATTCTGTGAGTGTATGGTCACCATTCAGTTTAGTCCGGCACTCTCATGAGTAGCATCTCTTCTGCACTCACAGGACTAACCCTTCCTCAAGCTGTTGTCACAGGAAAAGTCATCTTGACAACAATCTCCAAAAATGCCAGTACTGCATCCTTCTCTTGTCTCAGTGTCTTCATCTCTGTTAGCTGACATGTTAAGATTATAATATATGCTTTGTGGTAAAAACTTTAAGACATCATCAAAAAGATGAACCGAGTACAAATTACCCTCTTTGCAAGTGTTACATTACAGAATAACAGGTCTGTTAGGCACATCTCTTTCAAAAATATCCTCTTTTTCTCTTTGTAAAACATCCTCCTTTCCTCCTGTTCTTTTATACTTTCCCAAAACATTTGAAAGGCTCTTATAGTTGAAGCCTGTGACACTAATGAGGAAGCTCTAGGGGAAATGGAGTCAGAATAATCTAAGTGAAATATTCAGAAACTTCAGCTATATTGTAATAGTTTCCCAGTCCTGTGACCTTATTTTGCTTTTTATTCTCTATTGTGGTTATTTAACTCATGGCATTTTTTCCATCTAAAAAATGTTTTTCATATCTTTCATCTAGCTAGCCATCTGCATATGAATGTAATGTAAAGTAACAAATCCAGTGACCTATCTCCCTGTGGCACTGGAATACAGAATAAGGGGAAAGTCACATTTTTCTGTAAGTTGAGAGTTACCCATTTAGCAAAGAGCAGCTTTGCTCTAAGCCTGTAGCTTCCAGGTTTTAAACTTACTGAAGTCCTATGGACATGGAGTTGTTAGAGTCTTAACATGATAGTTTCATATATATGATATAAACTTGAGAAATCCAACATCTAGCTATCTGTGCCGAAAACAGAGCCTAAAATGAGGAATACTGCTGATTTTTTTTCCAAAGCATCATAGCTGCTACTTTACATACACTTCACTTGGGCAAGCAAACTGTAGCTGCACTGAAACTCCAAAAATTACAATTCAGTGAAAAGAAACATGTAAAATTCCAAAGTCTTGATCAAATGACTTCACAAGATGATACCCAGAGACAAGTAGTTTGCATAAACATGGCTTATGCTTCTGAAGCTTGCAGTATGACTTTCACAGATACAAGCTCTTCCTTGTCTTGCGGCTTTTACAGACCTGGACAGAAGTACAGTACTAATACCTGGGCTAGTCAGTGGGGACATCATGTGAGGGAGGGAAGCATTTAGATTTCTTCTTTATAATAAAGGTACTCACTTTCAAGGACAGATTTAAAATGTTCTTTTAAAAAAAATTCTTCAGCTGGAGACAGTGCAGATTTACCCACAAAGTACTACTTAGATTTTGACCTCGATCTACTTAGTACAAACATTGGTGTCTGTGAGTTTAATCTTGCATTTTCCATTCGCTAGGAGTTCTTTGACAACTGTAATAGGCAGATGAGTATAAAAGA
This sequence comes from Apteryx mantelli, assembly GCF_036417845.1. Classification (NCBI taxonomy): domain Eukaryota; kingdom Metazoa; phylum Chordata; class Aves; order Apterygiformes; family Apterygidae; genus Apteryx; species Apteryx mantelli. Next base: position 26,329,352 of record NC_090020.1, on the reverse strand, counting down.
ATAAGAGGTTTTCCAGACAATGTATAGCGTGGTTGCTTACTGTAATTCAGTGATTAGTTCTCTAGCAATAGCTTTCAACCATGTGAAACGGTAGTTTGAATCCAGAGAGTGGGAGACAGATCAGAGTTGCTAAAGCAATGGGTAGTTTTCAGTGAGCAAACCCTTATGGAGTCTCTAAACAGTCAGCTAGATCTCAAGACAACTGTTAAATTCCCACAAAAAAAATACATGGTAAGGGACCAGCAGAAAGGGCACGGCTGGGCTGGTGCTGTGACTCCTGGGCGCCTGGGTCACTGCTGAATCCCCGGGCTGCGCTGTCACCACAGCCAGCTCGGACACCTCCCGGAGTGGGGAGAAGCGGATGCACTCCTCCTCCTCCTCCTCCTCCTCCTCCCGCAGATCCCTTTTCTTCTGCAATCGCTGTTCATTTGGGGTTGCTGATCTGGGGTGCCAAATCTAACAGAAGATCGTGTGCCTTTGGAGAGGCTACGCTTCTGCACTCTAAATGAGCTCCTGTGGTTTTTTTCTGTGCATATTTAAAAAGCGCCAAGAGCACTTTAAGACCTCAGAGATGGAATATCTCTATATCTTTTTTTTTTTCCTTTTGAAAAGGTATACAATTACTGGAGGAACATAAAGAAGAAAAGGAAAAGAGGAGTGTTCCCAGTTGTGCGACAGTGAAGTCCTCTGGGTTGCTAAGAAGTGCAGGCTTCCCTACACTGCAGCAGCCACTCTGGCTTTACCTATCATTCCAGTCTGCAGACTTTTCAGGCAGAAGTTGCTGATTTGTGCTTCATTCACTCAGTGAATCTGTGATTTCCAGCAGATTGAACAAGATGAACCACTAGACTCATTTTCAGTTGTAATATGTCTTGTTGCAGGTCCTCTCCCTGGAAATGAAGTAGCACAAGTATTAGTGCTGTTTACTGCAGATAAGAGTGCTGCCTAAAGAGAATCAAGGAAGCTCCATTAGGGTCACTAAATTCAATAATTAAAGACTGTCACATATATACTACGTTTTCAAAGCACTGAGGAAAAAATCAGATAAGGTCGGGACCAAATTCATCTCTACAGTTCACTGATGCCATAGGATTAATTTCAGTGACTTTGCCTGTCAGACACTAAAAGTTCAGTTTGGACACATGCAATCCTCACAGCACATGCTATTTCAAATGATGAAAATAAAATTTGGATACCTTTTTATGTGTATCTCTGAAATTCACTTAATTCATCTCTTCTAAAATGTTTATTTCCCACTTTACTATCTAGTTAAAAATAATGCAAAATATCATGAATACCTAGTACAGCTTTTTTTTTTTTTTTTCATTTTTAGTTACACTTGTTCTGTAGTGTCTTATTTATGGAATATAGAGCAAACTGCTCTTAGTCATAAAGATTCATTACTGACTCTAAGAGCAGTTTGCTCTATATTCCATAAATAAGACACTTTATTTTTGAATCTTTATTCATTACCAGTAGATATATCTTGCCATAATAAGGCACATTATTTTGAACAACTTCTGACACCCAAGAAACATAATAGAGTTTAATAACTGTAATAGTACTGAAATAAATGTATGTATTCCTTCTGTCACCAAGCTGGTGATAAACAGGTGTCACCAGTAGATCTGGATCACTATTTTCCCTAATGACAATCCCACTATTTTGCAGCACGTATGTATGTGGACTACATCTCTTTTGCATTCAGCCTCCATAGCAAGCCTTATTCCACTCCCCAGTTTGCAAAACTCTAACTAAAGCCCTGTTTAAAAAGGGCAATGAGAAATATATGACTTTCCATTGTGCCTTTCCTTCACTGTCCCTTTAAGTTTTTCAGGAATTCTGCTGTTGTGCCAAAACAGGAGCCATTTTATTATGGCATTTTGTACAAACAGAGGTACGGTCATGGGTGTTTTAGATACACTTGCATGTGGCGTGTTATTCTTCACTTTAATCTTCTCTTCAAAGTCTTGCTAAGAATGATGTTTTTATTAAATAAAGAATAATTCCAAAGGTATATGAGTTGCATACTAAAATAGGCAATATACCAAAATGTACATGACCTATTATTTTTATCAACTCTTAAATTATCATTTCTTATGAAGTCAGCAGTGAAAAATAATGAGGCAGATATTTTATTTTAGAATCTAAGATTTTCTAAATAATCTTCTTGTAGGTTAGTCCTACAACATTCAGTCGTTGACTTCAGTGGGTACAGGATTAGTCACTACGTTTTTATAAACTTTCTTAACATTGCTATTCAACTGAAAGTAAAGCTGTCAAATAAAAAAATATTTACAGAAGTACTTGGAAGAAGCAATTACATTTAAAATAATTATTTTCTGTTTTTTCTTTTCTGATCAGAGAACACAATGCCAGATTTTAGTCACACATTTGGTAACGCATTCTTGACAGTAGCCTTAATGTATTCCATTTAAAAATTAAACCAATTGGAGAGGGATAACTTACTTTCAAAGCTTATTGAACCATAAGCAGCTCTGTAAGTTAGAAAGCTATCTGTTTAAAGTATGTAAACCAGGAGCCATATAGTAATGTCACCTTCAGTAGCCCAATGGGAAAAGGTAATTATTTCGTTCAGCATTATTTTTTTGTGAGAGAGCAACAAATTAAAACAACTAATCCACTTCTCTGAACAATACTTAGCAAAGCTCAGAGGCCTCAATTAACCACAGTTTAATAAAGGTACTAATCTGTATTAAATGAAATCCTTCAAGGGCTCACACTGAAACAATGCATAAGTAATAATCAGCGAGTCCTGATAGGGAGGCCTGCTGGGGCAGGTAGCTGGAATGTGCTGTGTAATCAAATTCCAGATTTAGACCCAACAAAAAAAGAGAAATTGCCCAAGCCTTTCTAAGTAAAAGGGCTTTTTTTTCCATCACTAGGCTTTAATATCTAGCATATTCAAAATTGCATACTCTAAAAAATGCTATTAAAATCCTAATTACAATGTCAAGTCAAAACAAGAAAGTAATTTAAAACTGCTTATGTGCCCGTTCTGTGAATGACTTCCATCATACAGCTTTGCAAAAAATAAGACTGGAGCAGGTGCTTTCTGTCTCTGTCCTATGAATATTCACTTAACTGGGAAGCTCTAATAAGCTGTAATTTGTGCAACTCCTTTCCAGAATTCCCATAGCAAACTGTATTCAACTTACAGTGCTGGAGAGCAGCAGTCATTTAATTTCAAGTCATGCATGTGCATTTTTGTGTATGTAGGGCTATCTGCAGTCCAGGGTACAAGATGATGGATACCAGCCTTGCGTTGTCTTATAACAGACAGTATTGGTTTTGTATACGTTTAATAAAAGGCCCATGCCACCCGGCTTTCCAAAGTAGTTTCAGCACAAGAAATAATGTTTTTCAGACATGGATGTGTTCTGACTTCTGTCACTGCAGACCTTTGTGTGGCTCTCGTAGTAAGCAAAATTAAAAACAATAAAATACAATTGAATTGCCTGTTAGGAATGTCCAGGTTTTTCACTTTGTGTCTAGGGACTTAAACTCCAGCCTTTCCATCTGAGGATAAAGACACTGCTAATTTTGCCAGTTCTGTCTGACCCGTCAGCAGCACTGAATTGCACCTTAGGCTGTCTGGTGTGATAGGATGGACACCGGACTTCCCGTACCAGCACTGTTAAGTGTTACACTGCATGGTCTAAACTACGTCTTACATTACAACTCTGCTTTCTCTTGTGCATCTCTTTAAGTCATAAGAGACAGTTACGATTACCAGCCTGACCAGCTGGGTAGCATAGGCCATAATGACAATTATTTCCGAGTCAAGAGCTTGTGACTGAGGTCAAGTGTATTTTAAGGACGTCAATCAGCCTGTGGGAAGGAGAAGGAAGAAAATTGACCAGCTTACAGAAAATCAACACAGAAAGCTGTTCCATAAAACATGTCTGTTCATATGAAAATATTTAATCAGATGCTGGGGGAAAAGCAGAGGAAAAGACCTACCAAAATGTAGCAACAGCTCTCCTATCTTCATGTTCAAATACTAGCACAGCTGTAATTATCCACTCCCCATGCCAGGCTGCTTCCTGCAGTAGTGCAAGAACTGTGAGCTTTACAAAATCTCTGCAGATGAATACCATCTACAAACAGCCTTTGCCGTGACTGCCCATTTGGAGTTTTTTTAGAAGAAAGTCAAATGTGGGTCCAGTCCCAGAGAGTGGGGTTATAGTGTGATGAAAGTTTGCAATACTTTGCCCACAAACCAGAGTCTGTTTCTAAGGCTTCACCTAGCCCGTTCATGCTTCCATTTTTTTTCTAAATTGGTGTAATCCATCTTACCTACCCCATATCTGTTTTTTACCTATGCATATATATAAATATATATATACATGAACAGCCACAAGAATTACTCCTTTCAAGAAATCAAGCTGATATGAAGCCATCCAATAGAAATATAATTTCTTGTTGAGAGCATTTCTGGCAACTGGTTCACAGAACTCGTAGACAGAATCAGCTATTTGTTGTGGCTACAAGGACACTGAAATAAGACAGTGATGTGAAAGCCTGTGGTTTGTTTTCCTCAGTGCTAGGCTCCAGTCCTTCAAAGTTACCAAAGTCAGGGTACAGGGGGTTGCCTACAGAGAAGAATTTGCAAGATTTGAGATTTAATGAGGCCCACCTGCATTCACTATAAAATTGTAAATCTAATATTAATTCAGGGATTAGAAACTGGTTTAGTGGTCCTGGACTGGCTTAATGTTCCTTTAAAGTCAAAGTCAAATAGGTTGAAAGAAGGCCTTTCGGTAAAGCTTTCATGCATCAAGCAAAGCTGAATTCATAAATAAATATAGCATGGAAAAGCCAGTAAAATATTTGCTATTATATATATCTTAGAGCAGAATTATGTATAACTTAGAGCAGTCGACATACATCAAGGTTAATACGATTAAATTCTGTTATAATTGGTCTTTAAAATTATTTATTACATAAGAAGGGAAAATTAAAATCTTGCTTGAGTTTTTGTTTTATGCCTGCCACTTGAGGAAGTCAGCTGATTGAACTGAGTTTCAAGCTTCCTGAGACTAGGATTATAGCCCTTTTTTTTCAATAGTCCCTTTAAAGTAAGACTCTCTGCTCAGATCAAACAAGAAACACTAAAAAAACCTATTTAAATTATGTTTTCAGTGATTTTTGCTGTTGTCCCTCTGTGATTTAATACAAAATTCTGTCTCAAAACTATTCTTTGCATTCTGCTTTGACCCTGAATGAAGTCGTAAAACTTCGCTTGTATCTTCATCAGTGATTGTTTCTTTGTTATTAAAGAATATTATGTGAATAAGCCACACATTTATGACCTAACATCATGGAGAGAAAAGAGTAATGGAATCCTGTCCATGAAAAGAAAAAAAGTGATAAGGTTTTTATTACATGCATCTTGGACAAAAAGTGCATGCTTTTAAAGTCATCTTAGAGTCACAGAACAGTTGGGATCATGATTGCATTTGTTTCTGAATATAAATGATTATATTTGACTTTCTTTTTCAATTAAGAAAGTGCATATCAGGTAACAATCTATGAGATTGCATAGGTCTCAAGCCACAAGGATGAAGACAAATAGTTATTGCATGCCTGGAGCTATATGACTAAAAATATCTTGCACTGTGCACTTATCTAGAACAGGGCTCCAAGTTTAAGTGATAGTATTATACACTTTTAAATTTTATTGTGTGAAATTTTCCCTTTTAATGGAACACTGCAGGGCTCTTGGATTAGATTGGCTGCTTTCATCTGAACAGGAGGAAGAGTAACAGTTCTAGTCAGAGTGATTTTTATATTTTAATTAAAGCTGATCTTTGACAGAAAGAAGGAAAAAGTAAAGTATCGTTGCCAGGAGGAGTAAAGCAGCAGTGACCAACCCTACAATACTTAACTGAGCATGAAAAATATTTTAGCCTGAAAAAGGTCTGTGAGCTCTTAAATGTTGTCAAAAACATTAAAAAGATAATGAATATTTCTTGGCATAAAAGTAATTATGACTTGTCTCTTAAGCCTGACAAATGTGTGCATGGCATGGAATTCTTATGGGCTAGATAAGATCAGTAATCTCCATAACTATGCCATTGCTTTTCACATGACTGATTCCTGTATTGATGCAGGAAAACTGTTGTTTGCAGAATATTATTTGATCTGAACCTTTTCTAAACATATTAAGTTATATAATGCTATAAATATTTGGAGAAAAATATGTTCCTAAGAATAGAGATACAAGTCCATTGTAGTTCTACTGGGGACAGTCTAACTATTTCAGATTTGTTGAACTATGAAATTTTAAATATGCTGCTTGCATCCTTACACAATTAGACATGCTTCCCTCATGACAGCATCGTATGTCCACAGCATAAGGAAAGTGCACAGAAGCAGTTTCTTGCACTGTTCTCAAAATCCAAATCAGAGTTTATCTGACAGTGTTTCAAATTGATCATTCACTCCAATGAATACATTAATGTTCATACTCTTTAGATGTTTTCACCTCTTTCATTTACAGCTAGGCAAATATGTTGTAGGTATTATAAAGAGAATCATTTTTTATAAGGAAAAAGCATTTTTAAGGCATTGTAATATTCCTGAGGAATTCAGGAATTTAATTAATAGGTTATACTTTAATCATGTTTTTACTCTAAATCTTCCTTGTGCATTCATTCCTGCACTGAAATATTGCCTTGGGTTGACACTTGGTACTTGGATATTATTTTTCAGGAAAATCAAATCTCAATAGTCTCTGGATACTAAACGCAAAAAACCAGATCTGCTAACTGTACTGATAAGCCATGTATGCCTAGATTATAATGCAATGACAAAATATTGTAATGCCAAAATCCTTACAAAATAGAATAATATAATGCCAAACTTCACAAAAAATGCTTCTAAAAAAAAGGTAGCTATTACTGCAGGGAGTGTGTTTCATTTCTCAGATACACATTTGTAAGAGCCATACTCTGGATTTGCTAGGTTTCTGGTAAAGAAACTGGCCACCATATCTTTGCAATGAATAAAAGAACAGACTGTTCTGTCCAAAAGAAAAAATGAAAAAATGAGCACGGTTCTCTGGGGGGAGGTCTCTCAGACAGCATGGGACTTGCTCAGATGTTTTCTGTCACGCCATGTCAGACAAGGCAGAGAAGAATCTGCGCTGGCAGGGGAGGAGTAGCGTAGCAGGGGCTGTTCACGCAGAGGTAGGGGAGGTGCTGACTGCTCTCCAAGGTCAAATCTGGGGGCAAGAGCTACCCCACGGCTGCAGGAGCACTGGCCGACAGCAGGAGGGCTGCTCTCCATCTCTGCTCTCAGGAGCAGTGCTCCCGGCTTCGTTCTGGAAGTGCACAGTGTCTCTGTGCTGTGGCCAGACAGGGGCAGGTACAAACAACAAACTGACGAGAAAGCGATGCTTCTGCTTTTGCAATGCACTATATGACTGAATTCTTCCCCGGCCACCTGCCTAGTGCAAGCATCAGGGTAACAGCTGTGACTTAGACGTTAGCTCACAAGTTCAAAAACTCAACTTTTATTCCTCCACCCACTTTCATGTTTGGTGAGAGCCAGCTCTGAGCTATGGTCTAAATATCTGTTCTGACTTAATCTGCTGAGAAATGTTTTCATTAGGTCTATTTAACTTCAGCATCAAAGCTTGCCAACATTTTGTTCAGTTCAAACAGTTTCAGATGATAGTTGACCGGCATCACTTATGAAACTCTTCCCCTTTATTTTAGAGTTTCAGTTCAAGTTATCACTGAAATCAAAGGTTACAACAGATCATACAGTAGAAAATGAAACGTGAAACAAAAATTTTTGGAGCTATTGTTTCTGCTTCCTTTTGACTAGCAAAGCAGAGACAGTGTTCTTGTAACTTGGTTCAGAATATGTCCACCAGCTCTTCACAAGAACATATATGAGGAAGCTAATGTTGAAATCCAGCTTATATTTTTGACATCAATTCAGCTATCAGAATCTAAATGATAGACTGGGCTTGAAACATGCCTAAAAAGTATGTCTCTTTTATTTATTGTTTTTTAGAACAGAAACCAGCATAGGTCAGTGTTTGAAGTGCTGGGAAAAAGAAGAAAAAGAAAAAAAGACAGGTTAGAATACAGAACATGAAATAGCTGCATCCATCTAGGATATGTATCCCTTAATCCCTATGTTTTGTATATTAAAGTTGGCAAGGTCGAAAGAGCGGCCCCCGAGGGACTCCTCCTGTCTGTGTAAGCGCTGACACAAAGACAGTGACAAGATAGCTTAGCAATCCTGATGAAAGTTTTAGCAAAGTCTGGGGACCAAATTCTCCATCCGGCATGGCGTTAACAGGGATGGGGATGGGGGCGGCTGGGAGATGGTGGCTGGTGCTCTGCGTGGTTTCCCTTACCCTTGGAGACTGATTGTGGATTTCCATGCGCGGAGGGAGCAGTTGTGGTCTGTCTGCACAGGATTTTGTGTGACAGCCAGGAAGATCTTTTAAAAAGTGAATAACTGCTGCTGATAATCCGTTGCAGCAGAGGGCCTGTCTTATAGCTGTGCTGAAAAGATAAGTGCCGTAGACCCTACCATGTTGTTCTTCAGACCAGGATTAGGTTAGTGCCAGGGCTGAGGGAAACAGAATAAACCAGTCTGCTGGTGATTGCTCTCCACAAGTCTTCTCCTGAAAGTCTGTGCCGAGAGTGCTCTGGCCACTCCTACCACCGGGGAAGCCTGCTGTGTGCTGGATTTTTTGGAGTCTTAGGGTGATTCAAGCAGTGTGTTTCTAGTGTCTTTCCAGGTCCAGTTCTGATCTTTGATCATATACTTAAAGACTTTTCTCTTCCTTTTTAACCAGGGCTGGAAAGAAAAGGCGAAGAAACTCTTTGTAAAATTGCTTTCATGTTTACAGGTTCGTCGTGACAGATTAGCCATAAAAAGAAATCATGTTCATGGGTTTTGTGGCTTTACAAAATATTGGCCTTCTTTCTTTTGTAACGAAAGTGATTAATGTAAGACTTTGTACTGTCTTTGGAGTGTTACCATACCCTGTTTTGTAAAATGGTTTTCTTTAATTACTTCTCTCACATTCTCTTTTCCCCCTCCCTGCCAATAGCTATCACTTGACTCGGTAGTAGTTTGTAATTCTGTATTTTGAATTTAAAAAAATCTTCACAAATGTTGTCCTTTTGAAGCTGTTAACAGAGATATTTGGAAAAATAAGCATGGATCTCACATTACAAAAAGCGTGAGAAAAAGAGGAGAAAGAGGTGTCAGTTTGGTGGAATTAGCTACTATGAGCCAGTTTCTTTTACTTTATGCTTTGGAATTGTAATGCAAATTTGTATCTTACCAGTGTCTTAGTAGTTTCTTAGTGTGTAAAATATTGAGCTATTTGATCTGCCACTGCACTTTCTGGAATGTAACTTTTGTAGTTTCTTTCCTTGTAGAAGTCTCTGTCCTGATACTTCTACAGTGAAGGTCCATTACCCTGCACAGTTATACTTTAAGGCAAAAATAAGCATCTTGGGCATACAGTCCAAATCTGTGTCTAATAATCTTGACTATCTAGAAAAATATCAAATTAGTGCAGCATATTTCACAGAAAACTTATAGGGCTAGCTTTGTTTTCTTTTCAAAAATGCAGACAATATATAATTAAATTTACATTTGAGAATGAAAAAAATGAATATCAACCTGAAATATTTCCATGATATTTTATCCCTTCATTATATGAGATGATAATGTGATATATCCCCATTTACAATGCTCAAGATATGTGCTCTGAACCTTCTTCCTATAGTAAGAAGATTTGGATTTACTTTTCTCTGTATGAGAACCATACTGGTATGTCAGACTGTGCTACATACAAACAGTATGTACCTTTACAGTTTTCTCTATGCCTGTGAAGAGCTCCAGCTAATGAAGACTCAGCATAAAGAATCCCTGCCTCCAGATGTCTTTCAGTTGCAGTTACAGTGGATTTAAAATTATTACTCCAAAGGGATAATAGGATTTAGACTGCATTGCTAAATCTTCCAATGTGATTTTAAATGATTCGGATTTTTTATGTCAATAATAGAAACTCCAGTTGACTCTATTTGCTTAGTCATATGACATAATCAAAAATCACAACACATTTCATTCCAAAAATTATCAATTTGTATAGTACGATTATCAGCGGAGGGAAGCACCTTGCTACCATGTCAGAGAACTGACATTATCAGGTCTGAATAATAAGGGTTCATATAATTCAAAATTTCACCTAAAGTTTCACATAGTTCAAAAATGCCAACTAAAAATAGAACTAGGAATTTTCTCAGTTCACGTGGAAAACCTGGGAAGCACTGTTGCTACACCAGGCTGTGCTGTCAGGGTGACACACTCCTCTCCTCAGACTGCTTTGTCCTGTGTCCATTTGTTGAAAGTGTTTGGGCAGGGAGCAGGGGTGTCTGTCCCTCCTGTCAGGAGCCCCCACCTCTTATTGCCCGGGGCTGTGCCACGCTCAAGGGAAGTTATTGATAGGAGATGGTAGGGAAGGCAACCTCATCCTCATCCTCAGTTCGCTGGCATGAAGGTAGTTTCAAACAGGGAGACCCACAAGGAGACACCTGAATGCAAGGAGGCCCCAGGAGAAGAGGAGGGAGGAGAAAGTGAAGAAGCTCAGGTGCAAGAAAGGAGAGGTTCCCACAGCCAAGAGCAGAAGAAAAGGATGTTGCAGCAGCTCTCACAATTCCATTAAGCAACAGAAGCTGAAACCTGTTTTGCCAGTGTTTAGCATGGCCAATCCCTCCCTTGGTTTTGGCCCTGTCCAGAAGAAACATCCTCTGGTCTGCTGCCTTCTGGGTGTTTCAGGAGGCAGACTGAATTTTTCCTTTCTCGAACTAAGATTGACTTTGGCACCTCAGAAAATGATGAAATTGCTTCAACAGAGGACAAGGGAAACAAAAGAGCTGATAAGTTACAAGGTTTTCATCTCTTGTCTCTTATAACTGGCTCTTCTTTTACTTGTTCTTCCAAAACTGTGCCTAGAGGAAGGCTGGAGGATGAGGAAACCGGAACTGAACTTTGCGTTCTAGCCAAGGACACCTGTGGCACTCTGTTAGGCAGGGATGAGAGAGGGACTTGTCGATAATTGCAGGGCTGGAAGATGAGATGAAATGTGAAGGGTGGCATATAATTGGTCCATTTGAATGTTTGGGCTTGGGGAACGTCTGTAATCTCCATTCCTTCAGGTCCTTTCACACAATTATGTGCAATTTAATTTTAATTGCTTCTTCAAGTCAGCACCCACACAGTGGTTAACAAAACCACCTTACTCGTTAAATTTGAAAGAGCAGACAGTGTTATAACTGTCATACATTTGTGGGGTGGAATGAGCAGTTCAGAAATCAAGTAGTTCAAACCAAAAATAGATTCAGTGCAAAACTCCTACATTTGTATTTTAACCTCATGATTTTTTATTAGGGAGGAATGAGGTCTGTCTTAACGTGGAGATGGTTTTCTTTCCTTAATATGAGGAGTTAGGAATAACAATGCATTTTTTTAGAAGATGGAAACCAGTTTACTGTTTTAAAAGATAAACAGACTGTCAGTGTTGAATGGCATGGAAAAGTATATTTCCTGTATATGCTTCTCTACAATTGTGTATGTGCACCTGTAGATTTTTGTGAGACTTCTGTGTAGACTTCATGTTTTGTTATGATTTGTTAAGTCATGTTTGACAGGAATTAGAACTGCATATGGGTATACTGCTATTCCGAAGGAATTTGATTAAAACAGCTTAATTTTCTGGCAGTTCTTTATAATTAATATTATAAATTCTTTACTACACTGGCATGAATTATTGGGGTTATGCTAGATAGTTCCATGAAAACATTAACTCAGTGCTCAGCAGTGATGGTCAAGAAGAGCAGATCAATTTTTTTAGGAATCAGTAGCAAAGGAATTGATACCAAAACAGTGAATATCGTCATGCTGCTATACCAGTCTAGTTCACCAGAGGTGTGCTGTTTTGGTTCCTCCTGGCACAGGAAGGATAAAGTGGAACTGGAAGAGGTTTGGAGAAGGGCAACAAGAATGATAAAAGGTAATGAATGGTTTCTATATGCAAAAATACTTGATAAGGGCTCAGTCTGGAAAAAAAGATTAAGGAGAGGCATGTAATCAATTTCTCGAAAACTGTGATTGGCATGGAGAAGATGGATGGGAATTGACTGCCCAGTGTCTGAGTACAAGAGCGCCACATGGAGGTACTGGGAGCCAGGTTCAGAAAAAAGGATGCCGAAAGTTTACATGAAATCAGTAGGCTACTGCATGGAAGGAAAGTCCACAGAGCATTTATAGAATATACAGAAACTATATTCAATCCAGGAAGTCCCTGAGCAGAAAATGGTTGTTGGCACATAAGAGTACTAGGAGAAAGTATTATATACATTTGCCCTGTTCTTCCTTTTCTTTAGTTTATGACACTCTTAGAGACAGGATACTGAGCTAGATGAAACCTTCATCTGACTCAGTAGGGCTGTTCTTGCTATAAAAGGTTTATCTACTTACTTAAATAACTTTAACCTCATGACAAAGTTGAGGAAATCATAAGTATTTCTTCAAAGCTAAACACCCTAAATGAAGTCAGGCTAAATTCTTCCCCCACGCACCAGTACCCATGAGAAGAAAACAGAAAGAACTTACTGAAAATATTCTTCATTTTAATCAGTTTTTACTCTGGAATATTCTCCCCAAACTCCTGCCAATATTGAAGAGGTCTGTGGGAGGCTGGGTGTCTATACCAGTTCTCAGGTCTGATCATTCTCTGTGGTTCTTTTTCAAACCTCCCTTAATCTTTCCAGGTAATTTGTCTATAACATGGATGATAACACTAGGTCGCCGATGTGCTGTAAGGGTTTTATTTGTAGAAAGCTTTGAATATTTTTTGAATAAATACATACCTGAGTAGCAGGGTTTAACAAAGATATAAAATTTTCTTTTCCATTACCTTCTGATAAGAACAATGTCAGATATAATGTTGTTTAAAATTCTAAACTATTGATTGAAAAATTCCTGATTATTTTCAAATTACTTCTTTTCCTCCAAGTACAATATAAAAGTTGCAGCTGCTAAACAATGATAATGGATAGATTCTGTAAGTACTGTAGTAATAAATGACTGTATTCTGCGCCCACCTACTGTGTACTGAATACAGCTTGATTTTCAGACAATTGAACGTTGTTCTTGGAACAACTCTGACGATAAAGTGTTTGGGAAATCAGTTAGAAGAAGAATAAAGAGCACAGAAATACAGCTATCGTGGGTAAAATCCTGATGGCCAACCTCTAAGATACCACCGGTAATAAAAGTCTCATAGAAATTGAAACATTTGGGGACAGTCTAATGATCCATGTAGCTTAATGTCCAGAGAGGCCAATTCCTAAAGCTTCAAGAAACGCATTAAACTGTTTATAATACTTACAAATGGGCAACACTAAAACAAGGGGGAGAAATTTGGCTCAAGTACAACTTCAAATTAGGTTATATTGAAGCACTGCCATCCCTTGTGCTCATCTAGCCGTAGAAGTCCACTGGTATAGGCTCTTTACTCAGAGGCAGTGGGATTTCCAAAAGTGCCCATGTGATTAAGGAACACTAATCACATCAGCCTGCAATAGCACTGATGCACTTTAGTCACCAGATGCTCCTGCAAATCCCATCTGTAAATTGCTTCAGTAATGCTCCATCACCTGTCCAGCAACCCTGTCCCACTGCAAGGTAGAGAAAAGCTTTTATCAACACTTCTCTTGCCATGATGAAACCTGCTTGTGGGTGATTAACAAGGTTGGGATGCAGAGGGTTAGAACCGCCTTCCGCTCTGCCCTACCGCTGAAGTTGAATATGTTTCTAATATTGTCATTCTTGGTTCCTTTTTAAAAATAACCAATACATAGGACAGCAGTTAAGTATTCCAGCTGCCAAACATGTTAAAATCTGTCAAAACTTATTTTCCTGAAAAATTTTTGCTCTTGATTTATGTTTTATGTTCATCCTCCTCTCTCATAAGGAGTCAGTACTGGGTTAGGCCATTGCTAACTATTGTTTCAGAATTCATTTCATTTACAATTGAGCTGGCCTGAGAACGTTAATAGTGCGTATGTTTGTAGGCTTAAATGTGCAGCATCCATCTCTTTAAAAGCACTAGCTCTATCCTGCAGTTTACACAGTACAGAAAAAATAGCTATGTCTGTTTATTGACTGTTTCTTTATTGTTGCCCAAAATATAGGAAGATCTGTGACCTTGTTAGTTTCATTGCCAGTGTCATAACATAAAGCATCTTTACATGAATTACCATGAACAGAGTTGTAGTTCTCTGAGGCATTAGGGCTTATTCAGGCTCTCCATTAGTCTCTGTCTATAAAACATCCTCCGCAGTGTCACTGGCTTCTGCCCCAAGATACTTTCCAAGCTACTTTCCTGAATGCAGGAAAGATCTGCAGGATCTTGCAAAGTTCAGTACTGGTTTTATTTCAAATTTAGGTTTGGATTTTTACTTAGTTATCCTAATCAGCTGAAATCTGTCTCCTTCTCTCCCTCTTTTTCAGCCTCTCAACTAAATCAAATTCCCTTGCTTTAAAATGCAAGCAGTCTTTTCCTACTGACTTCCAAGTCATATTCATTACCCCACTGAGCTCAGTTTACCAGACGTCTTCTTGACACTGCAACTCATCTTCGTCACCATTCTCTACAAACCATGGCTGGTCTGATCCTGTCCTAAAGAGATCTCCCAAGACTGACGCTCTGTCTCTGCTGCTCAAAACTGTGTAGCAGAGAAATTATATATATATATATATATATACACACATGTGTACAAATATATATATATTTTTTACACGGAAATCTCATGGAACTGAGACAGAAAAAAATTCTCATGGGTTAGTCAGCCTTGCAGAAACCTCTCAGCACCAGTAGTGGTATAAGTTTAGAAGCTGATGCACATGCTCAGTCTGACTCAGCCTGGGCCCATGATAGCCAATGCACGTGCAGAGTAGTTTTGTATTCATGTGTCCATCAGGTCCACAGATGGACAGAAAGATTTCTGTGGGCTAGATGGCAACCTTATTGAAATTGAAAAGCAGGATATAGGAGAGTGGAGTTCATCCGAACATAATGGAGAAAAAAGAGGGAAAATACTGGTTTTTGGCTAAAGCTAGAAAGAAGTCCTTGATTCAAAACACATCATTAGTTTCTATTAACAAAAATCTAAATGTTGTTTACATGAAACGCTTGTTCTTCAGTGCCAATATCAAGTACTTACAGTAAAGAATGAATTCCCAAATTTGTAAGCATGCAGGTTAAATTTAGAGTTACTTTTAATTAAGCTGAAAATAATGCAGTTGCCTGTCTCTGAAAGACAAAGGTTTGAGCTTATAACATTCTGAAAAGATACATTCATTACAGTACAGCAACTGTGGTGAGAAACAGCGACAAAACCCGGCTTCTTTGGACAAATGCCATTGTTGATTAATCGTAATACATTTCAACTGTGTATAGATTCCTCACAGTTACCCAATAAACACACTGGTTTCATTCTTTAGAGATTAACAATCTCTCTTGTGTGTTTTTTCCAGGTTCTTTCCAGCTTAGTACACTGTTTCTTTTGAAGGATTTGCTTTCCCGGGTTGAACTTTAAGGACTCGGAGCACCTTATCACACTTTCACAAGTTTACTTTCTGCAGCGGTGGGGGTAGAGGGGGAGGGGGGGAAAAAAAAAGAAAAAGAAAAAAAGCTTGTCAGGGCTTGTGCCAGTTAAATCCAAGCTCTGCGGGGATTTGTTTTTCTTTTGGCGTCGGATTAGCTGTTCGAATCAAGCGGTGTTTGCGGCGGCGGCGGCGGGTGCCGGCGGAGCCCCTGACGGGGCTGGTCCGGGGGGGGGGGCACGCATCAAGCAGCTGATGGGGCGAGCCCCGCGCTCCCGGGCGCCCCGTCCCCCCGCGCGGCCGCCCGGCTGCCCCGGGGGCGGGCGCAGCGGTGTTATTAGCCACCGCTAATAACGTGGACGGCGCGCTTCGCTCCGGGCCGGTCCCCCGCGCCCAGTTTGGCGCTCAGGTAACGAGGGACTTTGGGGGATTTTGCAAACAGTTAATGAAAAGTGATGGTTAATCTAGGGAACCGAGCGGAGGGTGAACTAAACCCAGGTATAAATATGGCATAGCGTTTGCGAGTTTCGCTGCGGGCTTTAAATGAATTTTATGAATTAACGTCAAAGGAGCGTCGCAGTTTGTGAAATAGCAAAAAGTGAAGATATGTTTTTTGCTTTACTCTTCTTGACTCTGCTTTGCTAAAAGCTTTACTGCTTTAGTCATTCACGATACACAAGAGTTCAATGCAGACTGTTCATATCTAACATAATTTTGTTATTAATGTGGTAATTCCCTCAAGTTATTCTGATTCTGCTATGAAGACTGTACTGCAAGTAACATATTTTATTATACCTCTCAGCTTTGTATTTCATTGCAAATGATTCTGTCTCAGAAAAATCCTGGCATGGGGCAGTGTAACTGGATGCTTTCTTTTTCATTTGGAAGGACAAAGAATTATGGAATGAGTAAATCTTGTATTTTGGCATTATGACTGTGACAGGTAGGGCAGTGTATTGTTTGAGATCTAAAACCTAGAAAGTCTTTTTTCCTGATACGAATAAAGGACTTCTTTAATCAGATTATTGGTTTGCAATTTTATGTGTGATGAAGTATGATGAAATTTCAATGCAAATTGTTATTATATTTAGCATAGCTGGGTTGCTGTTCTACATTCAACATCTGAATTGGAGTTAGTAAGAAAAAGAGCAAGAAAGAAGATTTTAAATGTCAGTTTCTTGTCCATGTTTCTATGATAGCCTGCTTGGGTACCCAAAGAAAAAAGTTCTCAATCAAGTACCTGTTATTGTACCTTTTTGTATGGGATTTGTTGCTTAGGGAAATTGAATTAGTGACCGTCTTTAGAAAAGATACCTCAGGCCTATGTAGTCAGTAAGTTCTGCAAGGTAAATCTTTTGGGAAAATTTACATAAAACGTATGAAATGTAATAAAGGATTTTTTTAAGGAGTCTCAGCAGCATGAATGAAATATGAAAGTTCTGTACTAGGAGCTGATTTTGGATGCCATTCAGAAATATGACCTGTAAATCTTTTCATGTTTCTGGAGAAAATAAAGGATGTTGCAGACACCTAGTTAGCGTTAAAACAAACAAGCAAGCAGATAAAACTGGCATTACTCTGATAACATTCCTTACTTGGCAAAAAGTTAATGCATATGTGCAACAAAGGTGATTCATAAATCTGCAGCTCTTATCACTGTACCTCTTCTTAAGGCAATGCAGAAAGCGTGTGTACTCTTGAGCCTGAAGTAGGGGGAAATGTTAAGTTTGTATAGTCCGTACAATAAAGTACATAATTTCAAATGTTATCACCGGAATACCTGAAAATTTGCAACTTCCTTTCTTTCTATACAGCACTCTGGGGGGAAAAAAAAAAGTAATTTTCCCACATAGTTTAGCTTTGAGATTTCTGCAGTAAGGTCAAATTAAGTTCATAAAGTTCACTCTGAAAGCTTTGAGAAGCGTTGAAAGTTAATTTTTAAAAATCCTTTCTATGTTTGAAAAGGCTACTAAATTCAGGAATTATTCAATGCTGCGTTAGACTTCCAAGTTGATTTTGTTGTATAATTTACAGTTTTATCATTTTTATTGCCAGTATCACAACCTTGTAAGTATTAGAAGTTATAACAACTGAGAATTTTAAAGAAATCTCTTGTATGTGGACTTTCAGAATTTCTATTTAACTTTCCTTTGTTTAAACATGAAACACACCTTGTTCCAAACTCTATAATATATTAACTTTCTTTTTGTTACAGTAAGGAAGAACAATCAAATGTGATTCCATTTAATGTTTTTTAAACATTTTTTTGTACCTCATAATAAGAGTCATGTGAGGGTGTTTGCTATTCCTATAGAATATAAAATCTAGCAGACTTTTCAAATAAAAATGCAAATAGAGCAAAGATAAAATATTTTAATGTAACATGAGTGACCACTATTTCCACTAAGGAAATGGATTCTCTGGAAAAGGCAAAAGAACAACTTTTCACGTAAGACAAGTAATAAGCAATGGATGTAGTTAGAAATTCTTATTATGGGACTTTATAGTTTATACTTGTGATGTTCATTGACTCCAAGAAATGTCCACAATTCACAGTGTTTATCAGAAGTCCCAGAAACACAGATCTTAGTCATCAAAATAGGATGCAGATTTAGCTGACAAAAATGTACCAGTAGATAATAGTTATCATATAGGTATTTTAGGTAAATTTGTAGAGGCAATTTCATGTATTCTCTTTCTATAAATGCAAGGTGATAAATTTTCACTTGAATTATCTAAAGCTCATTTCATGTTACCTAAGTGCCCAATAACTTTTTCATAGTTGGTAATTTATATTTCTGTTTATATTGTGCAACTAAATAGGCTATTTTATTCTTTACATATATTTTATAAAATATATCTGTTTGTAATGACTTTTTAAATGAAAATTTCAACTCAGCTCCTTATTAAATGAAACAATTGAGTTCTATCTGGAGGAATCATTTAGACAATTTACTAGGATTCATATTGTGTTGAGTGAGAACTGTCCAGATACAGATAATTAAATAGACTTCAGAACTCTGAAATTTTCTCGTTTGGGGGGGTGGGGGGGATTGGTTTTTGGTTTTGGGGGGGGGGTTGTTTTGTTTTGTTTTGTTTTTTGCTCCTCATCTGTCTTTCTTTTAAAAAAGAACTCTTTTGTATCTGGAAATTAATACGATACTGAAGGAAATGACTTGATTTCCTGAGAATATCTGGGTCTAAATCTTGGCTGGTATAAATTGGCATAGTTTCACTGAGCTCAGTCAGTTTTACAATTTACACCAGCTTGTCGACTGACTCTTAATGTTTCAGATTTTTTTTTTGTCTTTTTTTCTTCAATAGGTCATCCTTTTTTCTTTTTTTCCTGAAAATGTCCGCATAATAAACTGTATTTTCAGGCTAAAAGTTAAACAACATTCTCAGTGCCTGCACAAAAAGTTAGAGTGGAATCAGGCTACCATCAATTTTATCTGGGGATTTTTTCTAGTTTCTGAGATTTCTTTTGCTTAGAGCTAAGTTAGTTGTATCACTAAAATGGAAACAGATTTTTTTTAAGTATTTTTAATAAAATGTTCTGTTTTTCTCTACCATCTAGAAAGCTCTGATAATTTCATTTGAATTAATTATTCTCCAGCAATTCCTGTTATGAATATGTAGACGACAGCATCAAAGTCATCTGGCTAGTGAATATGAAAAAGATGTCAAGAGCTTGTGTTGGGTGCTTAGCTCTAGAAAGGAACCAGAATTCTAACGGAAAATGTTTATTCAGTGCAGCATATTCACTGCATATCTGCACCATCAGTGACATTTTGGATGTACTCTAAGTAGTGTTTAACAAGCACACAGAACTTAAGGCATTTCCTCTCTCTTTTTTAGGCACAGAAATCATGGATAGAAAGAGCATTTTACAAGAGAGAATGTGTTCATATCATACCCAGCACCAAAGACCCCCATAGGTAACTGTATGCTACTTATATGAAAAATTAAAGTCAATTACAAGATGTTTATATACATGTGTGCATGTGTATATTTATATAATATAAGTCATTTGTAAAGCCATATTTAATCAGAAGAGTGGTTGAATTACATTTGCAGTGATGGATACCTATGAGGCAAAGCACTATTGCTTTACATTCCAAAATGTACATCATCGAAACATAGAAATCAAAGATGGATCAGAGTCTATATTTATTTTCCTCATCTTCCTAGTGAAATATTTGGTTCCTTGAATATTTATTTCAATTGGATGCATAACACAAAGTACTCTCAAAAGAAGATAGTTGCAGTGAACTTACAGTTTAAAATATGTGGTAGTCCATGCAAAGGCTGATTATTTGGCCTAATGCCATCTGAGGACATTATAAAAAGTTCTTTACTTTCATTTTATTTATATTTAGAACAAAGCATGATTTTACTGAAAAATAAAATAGTCCTAAGAAAATAGGATCACAGAAAGAAACAGTAGTAGCTATATTATTTGGCTTCCACAAATAGAGGCTTCAGATAGTAGAAGAGTGGTTATCAGAGTTGAAAGAGAAGAGAGAGTACAAGAGCAGTTATCAGAGTTAGAATGGTTTTTGGTTAAAATTTTTTTGGGAGGGGAAGATCTTTAATCTGTTTAATACTGTTAAGTTTATTGGTGCAAGTTAATCAGGTGTCTTGTCTGTTTAATGTCATAGGTGTTGCTGTGGGCGTCTAATAGGTCAACATGTTGGACTGACTCCAAGTATCTCCATTATTCAGAATGAGAAAAATGAAAGCAGGCTTACTCGAAATGACATCCAGTCGGAGAAGTGGTCCATCAGCAAGCACACGCAGCTCAGCCCCACAGATGCTTTTGGAACCATTGAGTTCCAAGGAGGAGGCCACTCGAATAAAGCCATGGTAACCACATTTTTCTCTTAGATAAATAATGCTTCTAGCTCAAAAAAGGCATTCACAAAAAGTAAACAACTTTCTTTAATTCATTTTAAATCATTACTTAAGCATAAGACCACACCATATGCTTTTATGTATCTTGGGCCAAAGAATCAGTGAACAGAGTGAACCATAAAAGCTACAGCTCAGCATGAAAGAACTTACCTTTATGAAGACATGCTATTGTGCCACTATCTTGATTTTCTTCCACTGGCCAGCCATCTCTCTTTTTTGGAATAACTTTAGAATTAAATTGTGGTTTCCCGTTGCCTGGTGTGTCATTGCAAGGCTGAAAAATTGGAAATATACCAGATTTCTCTTATATGCCTCCAGACATAAACTGGAGGATGGACCAGTTAAACTTCCTTGTTTATCTTTCAATGAAATAAGAGGCCTAGTGGTAAGTCACTAAGCTAGGAATTGGGAATTCCATATTCCGCCACAGATATCCTTGGGAAAGTCACTTAGTTGTGATACACTGCTATCGAATGATGCCAAAGTGTCTGAACAGGTTGCTCCACTAAGGCAGTGATATGTTTCCAGTGCCCAAGCAAACCCAAGTATGTATTTCTACATGGCATTACATGGTCATGAAAAAGAGTGTCTCTAGCTATATCTAAACTGCAGTGCCTGGGGCTTTGGGAAAGAAACATGATTGCGTTTATGGCAGATAGTGGCCAAAGTGCTGATTTGGGCAGCTGTGAGGTCAGAGGATGAACCCCAGGGTGCTCTATGGAGTATCCTGCCCAGCAACCCGGTGATATCTTCTTTGCCTCAGTTCTTCCCAATAGGGCTCTCAGATCTGTCATGGTACTAGATAGTTTAGAGAAGACGATATGAAGAGATGATGAAGTGCTCAGGTACTATGGTAGCAAGAACCATATATGTTCCGTAGATGGATATGAGGATGGGGGAAATAGAAAAATTGCTTGGATGGATGGTTTTCTTCACCCAGAGCAGTGGATGCTGTTGATGGAATAGAAAACATTGTTGCCCCAAGAAGCACATAAAAAATTATGTTTTTCTGTCATAAACACCTTATGTTCAGCTGATGATCAATCACCTAAAAATCCACAAAGCATTTCAACCCATTGCTAGAGAATCTGATTCAGTAAGTAGGATTTGTTTAGTGTGAATAAATTGAAACCTCCCTTGACATGGAAATGGAACGAACCTTTCCCATGGTGTCTCACAAGGAGTGGGAACAGAACAGAATACTTTTCATGAAATCTAAGCGAAACTCAGAGATATAGTAACCATCATGCTATTCTCCACCTTGAGTTATATCTATCTTTATGGGAAAGGGTAATTGCTAGAGTTTTTTGAGTGATGTTCTTCACAAGCTCTATAGAGCAATAAACTGTACTGACAAGACACAAGTAGTCTAGGGCATCCAAGAAATGACGAAGAGTTCAGGGAAGCTGTTGATATTCAGTGAGCTGGAGGATTTATGTTTTTCTCTGTTAAAATTCTGGTGTCCTGCCAACAGTGCCATAAGGGAACAGGAGATGCTCCAAAGTATATGTTGTGTGCTCAAAGGAATATACCTGGAGTGAAACTTTGAAGATAAAATTGGAAGTCAACATGAAGGAAAGAAAAATCTTGTCAAAAAGCTCAGTCATGATTTCCAACAAAAAAATCCATGAAGAGTTTAGAGAAGAGAAGATAAAAAGGTTTTAAAAACCCCAGAGACCCAAAGTGCAAGTAAAAAGTCAGGCATAAATGCAGACAAAATATTTATTGTTGGATTTGTTTTGACAGTACTAGAAAACAGGAGGAATAGCTGCATCTGCCATCTATTCATAGGCATTAAACCCATGCAATTCATGGGAACAACAAAAATCCTACATGATTTAAAAATATGTATAAAACCTCCAGAAATTCAATAATCCCGCTAATGGAAAAAGCACTTCAAATCAAGCAATTCACTAAAAATTTCTGAAAGGGTGTCTTGTTTGGTTACCACCAGTGAGAGAGCATCTTGCATATGATCAAAGCACGAATGAGGGGATCTGCAAAAAAGTAATGGTGCATTTTTTTAATGAGAAAATACTAAAGAACTTTGTTATGCTACAGTGTTTGTCACTGAAAACAGCGCAAAGATGTCCTTATGGTCACATTTCCAGTCCCAAACATTATTTTAGGGTAGATTTTAGTCAAGGAGCTGGTTGAGTAGTTGTTGCAGTTTTATTAATACAAAAAATGAAACTCCTAGCTTTGAATTTACTGGTTACAAAGTCTTTCCCATAATAAACAATGAAAGTTACCAAATCAAGGGCTTTCTGAAAAATCTAAGAGATGATTGATTTCTCAGTCAAAGCAATGAACCAATTTTGCCAACAGAGGCATGGAAAAAGGAACATTTTATTGCCTTGAGAAGTAAGACTTGGAGAAAGGAACAAATGCATAAGAATCCATGGAAATGTTCATGTTCAGGCAATACTTAGATATTACATTTTCAAACCCAAAAACAAAGGACCTCAAACATCAATGCACACACACACAAAGAGAGAGAGAGAGAGAGAGAGAGAGAGAAAGATAGAAAACATGATAAATGAGTATTTGTTTTTTTCTGAGATAGTCTACTTACTCAGGTATTTTCTAAGTGCTGCCTGTTGGGTGTCAAATATCACTGTAGCATACACACTAAGTTTTACTGATAATCAATTGGTAGATTAATATTATGCCTGTTGCATAAAAGAGTAACCCTATAAAACAACAAGATTTAGTAAGCTGATCAAGATCAAACAAAGCCTCAGGAGAAGAGTTTGGAATAAAATTCACCACCTGTTCCTTACTTTATTTCCTGGAATGGATGTCTGTACATGTAGACTATTAAGCAGTGTAAATACAGAACTGAGTAGCATTATCATCTGTGCTAACAGCAAACCTAGTACATTTTTCTGGATAAAGGCTATGAAGCATGTGATGAGATT
Source organism: Apteryx mantelli (assembly GCF_036417845.1). Lineage (NCBI taxonomy): Eukaryota > Metazoa > Chordata > Aves > Apterygiformes > Apterygidae > Apteryx > Apteryx mantelli. The sequence continues at coordinate 26,305,842 of NC_090020.1, read as the reverse complement.
TATTGATAACAACTATAACCTGAAGTTAATTCATGGAACAGATTAGTGGGCATAAGACTGACAGATAATGCTTTCCCCCATAGAAAATAACAAACATGAATTTGATGGTAAGCATTCATATGCTTTGCATGTATATTTGCAAGCCACAAATGCAGCAATATAGTACGTTATCAATTGCCACCAGACAGTTAACAATGCTATATTATCTTTTTGTGAAAATAAAAATTACTCTAAGATTATAACAGCAAATGTGGGTTTGCAACAAAACAGCAGAGACCACGTAGGCTTACATATTGCCAGTAAAAGTGGTTGTGTCATTGATTTTAGTTCCCCAGTCACAGAACAAAAATTCGCAAGCAGCATTAATTTTGCTAATATCATAGAGCTGCTAAAGCATCTTCAGCAGGACTGCACTAAGCTACTTGAGTCAATAATTTGAGAGTACAATAGATTCTACAAAAACATATAACAGCGATTAGATAACACTGTTTAATGAGATCAGTTGCTAAAGAGGCCTTTCTTCTAGTCTAGTAACCACAGATGATCCTGTAACAATATTGCCTCTCCCTTTTTAGATCATTATCAATCCCTATTTTCTTTACAAATGGCTCATCCCATTAATGTTTAAGAAACACATTTCACAGTTTTGTCATTCACATTTAAGTTTGTTTTTCTGGCAGGTTTTGAGTTATGACAATTGTAAAAAGGCAGGGAACCACTAAAGGCAGAGAAATGTGGAGCTGCATAAACTTTTTCAGCAGCTTTTGCAACAAATCAGTGAATTAAAAAAAAGACCAGAAAATTAATGTAATGAAATCAGTGTATATCAGCTGGCTCTGAGTAGTTTTAGAAATAACATATATCAATCCATCTAACTTTATACCTGCAAAGTAATACCCTAACTCCAAGAGCAGTTACTAAACTAATGTGACAGATTACATTCCAATTATGAGCAACATTCTGGACCATTTCAGAATAAAGAGATTTTAGTCATTGGAGGACCAGTTAGGACAATCTTGCTGTGCTGCATTTTGCACTGAACTTGTGACCAAATTAAACCAATTTTTTGAATTTAGCATCTGCCTTTCCATACACAAAAAAAAATTGTGACATTCTTTCACCAGTTGGTAAATCTGGATTCCATATCAATCTTTTCTTAATGACCACTCTTTACTGAACTGAAATTGTTTTGATCATGGTTATTCAAGGTTAGATGGAAGATAGTCTTTGAAAAGCTTCAGTGAGTTAAATACATTTGTTCTTTTTTTAATAACTTCCTCCTAATCGAATGCATTCCAATTACATATTTAATATGCACAATAAAAAGCTAGCGTATGTTTGCAGCTTTAGAAGACAGAAAGTTTATTACAGTGTTATGGGCTTAATGTTTCTTTTGGTGTATGGAAACATGAAAGAACTTAAATAGAATTCCAAAGTAGGTAAACAGTTTTCGCAAAGAGACCTTCTGATATTCAGATCCTCAATACATTATATTTTAGTAAGGATATTTGGAAATGAGCCAAATAAAAGGTATTATTTTTTGCTTTTAAAATGTATGGGGTTTTGTCAAAACTGTTCAAAAATTGTCTTAAAAGCTCTCAGTGCTTTTGAGAGAGAAAAAGGAGAGATAATCCTTTAATTGACATAAACTGTGAAAAAGGCAATGGCTTTTATTTTTGTTATAGTAGATTAATATTCGTAGCACATTTACAGAATTTAAGAGATGATATGCTACATGGAGAGAAAGGAGACGTAACACACAAAGGCATCCATCCAAGGTCTGTTTAAATCAATGAGGGTCCTTCCACTGACTATTTAGTAGAATTTAGATGTCCTTAAGACATTAAAGAGAATATTAACTAGTAAGGAACCAGTGTGGTTTCGGTTTAAGTGACAGTTTTGCTGCTGAGTTTAGGGAAAATTAGATCAGGACAATTTTCTGTGAAGATCACACTTCAAGGGATCAGTCTTGACCTTGAAGAGCAATTTGCAACACTGGAATCATACTCAAGATGGGTGAAATGGTCAGTAGTATTGGCCTGCTCCCAAAGAGAAAACAAAGCAGCGATGTTAGACTGCCTTGCAGATCGCAAAATGTTATCTGAAGAGATTTTCTTTAAAGAAATGCAACAAAATAGATCTTTATCTATGTCTTTCCATTTTTTCACTGAGAATTTCCCCTGCAGTCAGGAGCCATGTACTCAGTAGGACGGCTCTGTTTGAGTAACAATGCAGAATTTTTACCACTTAGGAACTTCCATTTTTGGCCTAGGGCAAAGGAGGAGAGGGTCCAGCTTGCAAACATCTGGCTGTTTGACTGGTGAGAGACGCATTTGTTTCTTAGGTAACTGCTTGACGACAAATTGAAATAAATACTATCATCAAATGGCACCCGCTTGACAACCCTCTGGGCCAGGTTAGGGATCAAATGGATTTGATGACTTGAACCAATGTGCCATTCTACAGTGTTATGCCAAAGTCAGTCAGGTTGGTTGGTAGGTTTTATGGTTAAAAACTGCACTGCTGCTTCCAATTTTTGAGCTTCTCTTCTGAAATGTAATAACTGGAGTCTTGCGTCCTATTGATATGTGCCTCCCATAAAGGAGGGACTAAATAATTTGCCATTAGGAATGATCACTTCTAAAGTTGACAGATGGATACCCCAGACCCTGAAGTTTGGGGGAATAGAGCAGTAGTTTAGCTTAGGTTCATATTTAAATTTTAAATCTACCTCAGGAAGCTATCGCAAAAGAAATCAGGAATGGCAGAAGTACTCATTAAGATTCTAAACAGAAACTAAAAAGGCCAAATATTCTGCTAAAGTATTGAAATAAATGAATTTTTAATATGGACAAAAATGACCTTAAAAATGTTTATTCATAATTTAATGGATGATTGGGAAATGGTGACAAAAGAATTTTCTCGTACTCACTAGGTGACATGTGAAGTAATGGCAAAAGGATTATCTCAGGCATACCAGACTGAAAATGCCTTCTGTAAAAGTTAAAATGAATCTGACAGTCAGAAAAACTGAGGTCTATGCATTTTCTCTGCAAAGAAGAAAAATCAACATTTAGGTTGCATTTGCCCTTCTCAAAAAACTTTCTAAAAAGTAAAGGTCATTTATGATGGTTTAAATTTAAATTTACATTAAAAAAACTTTCAGATTTATTTTTACTTAAATTTCCTCCTTATAAAGTAAAATGAATTCCTATCATAAGTATAGAGGTTTTTGGCCTATAGTATAAGAAACAAGCAGGCATTTGTCATAAAAGATGTCTGCATGTCAAATAAATGTAAGAAAATACTTCTTCTAACTCTGCAGTTCAGCATATAACTTTATCTTTATTGAAACTCAGAAGTCTAGGTGGATAAGGAATTGAAAGAGATTTTTGCCAATCAATGAGTGGGCTTAAAAAGTTAGGAACAGTGAAATCACACCTTCTGGGGCACAAACCAATACTAGAGGATCAAAAAAACAGTCACTAGGTAGATTAGGTAATATACATCTGATGCTGTTTGTCCCTTCATTTTAGCATCAGCCTGAGGCAGGATGGATAGAAGCAGGATCCGAGTTAGAGCAATTATGTGGATGGTTCAGTGGCCTCTGCTTTCAACAAATCCATATGGCTGTTGCTCATATCAGTTAATTTTCTGTAACCACCTTTTTGATTTTAAACTCCCAGTCTGCATTCACCAAAAGCACAGTAAGGTGCCAGTTGCACCACAACATAGTTTCACACTTTCACTGGCAGAGGATTCAGTCTTTGGAGTCACTGAAATAAAGCCCATGCCTCACTATAAATGCCTGCAGCGTAATGAGGACTTGCCTTTGCTTTGCAGCCTCAGCTCTCCATAAGCGCAGAGCCAAGGGAATAAATATTAGCCTCCTGGCAGCTCTCCTATGTGCTAAAACTTTGACAGCTCTTGATTCCTAATCAAGATTATGCACTTCACCTTCTGGCCAGTGGGATCAGGTACCGTGCGGGGTTTTATCAACTTCCAAGTAATTGGACAGCTTACTCCTAAGGATACAGTACACATATAGAAGCTCAAAGGTACATTGCACTCTTGCCAAATATGAATATTGTTATGTTCTTTGTCTATTAGCGGTTAACAGTTCGCCTGGCAGCTGCAGGGAACTTTACTGATTCACTGGAGTGAATTTGTGCTCACAAGTTTTTGTTCATTTTTCAGTCTGGCTGTGCTCCACTTGCTTTCCTGTGAGTGTTTGCCCAAACTTGCTTCTGCTTCCAGAAATGTAGGGAATGGCTGTTCATCATGTGACAACCCATTCTTGCAAAGAAATCTGGGTATTAGGAATTTGTGATGAAAAAAGTTGAGTCCTTTAGTGTTTCTTATTCAATTAGAGAGGAGTCCATGTAACTATCATGATTTTCAGCAACTGAACAACCTTATGGCAAGAAATACTGATTAGACATATTCAAAAGAGACAAAATTATATAATGTGTGTGTATATCTCATTACCTGAAATGTTACAGCACATAAGACAGAATAAGGTAAGTTCCTCCAGGCTGAGGACAAGGGTGCTTGTGTTACACATCTGATCCTTGTGTCAAAAACCCCCCTAGGGAAAGACCCTAAAATAACTCTATATGCATTAGTTCAATCAGAATTTTGATACATGGGCAGCTTTCTATAGACTATTTTATCTGATTAAGGGAGCCCTTCCTGATCTTAGAAGCTATGGGAGGGATTTTATCCTCTCACGACCCTTTTTCTGCTGTGCAACTGGAATTCAAAAAAGGTACAAGCCTTGGCACAGGCTGTTTGGGTTTCCTCGCACATCAGCAATAGAAAGAGCAAGGGAAGAGCCCAGAGAGAGGGACTGGTCAGGAAGAGACGGGTATCTGTGCTGTGTAATACTGCTATAGAAATTTTGAACACAGTTGTTAACTTTGAGCACTCACAGATGGATATCATCTCCCTTGGGAGAAATGCTGCAGAGGTAGCACAGAAGAACAAAGAACTGGAAATGTGTAAGGTTGTTTCAGAGTACTTTTAGGTCCCTTGCCCTTGTTATGCAAATTCATGAATTTGTAAAAATTAGTCTGTAAGTCTTAAGTTAGCCCTTATTGCATTCATTCATCTGAAAAATATCTGTTTTGTAGTCTTGCTTGGTTTCAGCTCCTGTATGCTTGAGCAACCAATCTCATCTATAGCCTATCTTTTGTTAATTTAAAAATCAGATACATGGGAATGTCCATTATTGCAATATTGTGGATTTCCTTTAGGGTCTGGAAGATGAAATTCAAGTACAGCTGTGACTCTGGCTACCTGCGTGGTCTTTAGCAGATCACTTAGATTTCTGCTTCAGTTTCCACATCCACAGTTTAAAGATATTTATCTTTTTAACATGGATAAGCACATTGAAATGATTAATGGGTTACTTTCCTTAACAAAGGAAAATTGTCCAGCCTGTGAATTGCAATTATTCCATGTTTCCTTGTTTCACAAAAAGCTTTTTTTTAAATCATCAAGTTAACAATTAATTAGTGCTTTTTGCTGTGAAAGTTGACTTTTTTCAGTGTTCTGTTGAGCATAGATCATATGCATTAGACACCGCTGGGTATAACCAATCTTTTTTCTTTTTGCCACCACCCTTATTTCTGCAGTATGTACGTGTGTCTTTTGACACAAAGCCTGACCTTCTTCTGCACCTGATGACCAAAGAGTGGCAGCTTGAACTCCCTAAACTTCTCATCTCTGTGCATGGGGGCCTTCAGAATTTTGAACTTCAGCCAAAACTCAAGCAAGTCTTTGGAAAAGGCCTCATTAAGGCTGCTATGACCACTGGAGCATGGATATTCACTGGAGGAGTAAACACAGGTAACAGCAATTTTGAAAGGAAAGCATAGTGGCATCTCAGAAATTTCATTGTTTTAACAGAAAATATTTAGAACTGATCTGATTAAGAATGTTAGGTGTTTTATTTTATTAGTGCTGGTTGTACCAAGTGCAAACAAGAAAATGCCAAGTTCATTCCAGTCTGGCAGCTGCCAGAAAATGAAAAGTTTGCTAAAGCACACCAAGGAGCTGTGAATAAAGCCTCCTGTGAGGCAAATATATTAGTATATTGCCAGTGAGGACTTCGTCAGATCAGCAGTTAGCTACATGGAGGGTTTGGTGACCAGAACCTCAAAGAAGCAAAACTCTTGTTACATAAAACAGGAAGTATTTTCATACAGAAAAGACCTTTTATTTCCTCTTATAAGACCATCTGAAGTGTGAAAAAAAAAAGGTTCTGTTTTGTGACTATAGGGAAAAACTTCATTGTGCATAAGAATCACTTTTTCCTTTGTTGCAGACAGCTTGACCTAATTTTTTTTATATTATCCTTGGAGCAACAGAGATAACATTGCCATTTGTATGCAAAGTTGAGAACATCTGTAACATACCGTATGGGTATGGCCTTCTAAGGACCCAGGAAAGCAGCTGGCCCAGCTCTGCTGGAAAACTGCATGTGGATTCCAGGAATGAGCTGAGAAACAGAGTTTCCCCAGATGAAAAATGTTGAGCAATGGCTTGTCTGTCACCCTTCCCAAAGGAGGCAGAAAGAAGGAGAGAGTCAAGGGAAAATCAGAGAGTTCTGTGAAAGATAAATGAGTAAAGTTTTGAGCCAGTAGATGTACATGTAATTTCTTACGTCAGTCTCATTTGCTGCATTAACAAAACTACAATTTATTGCTTTAGTAATACAGCATAGTGTATCGTCTTACTAACTATGGAAAATATTGTAATCACTCTATCTTGTATTAATTTTAGTGCACTGTGGATCAGCTTCTGCATATTTGGATATGTATGCTTGTCTTGGGTTTTTTTAGTTTCCAGAGCACATTGAATTTAAAACAGTATACAGTTTTTTCACAGCAGAAATACGAATAACAAAGAAGAGGCGTAACTTCTGGAGTGTTAGATAGATGAATATAGATAGATGCATATGTATTTATTATCCCCATCACTCTGCAGAATAAAGAAAATTAGGTTAAATGTTGACCTGTGTACTGTGGTCATAGTGATTGTGTTAGTTGCTCAGATACTATTGTGGTGACAACTTGGAAAGATAGCTAAAAATTCTGTTAAAAAAATTAGAAGACAGTAGACCTTATAAACTCATCGCAGTGGCTTACCACAGGAACACTGTATATGAAACTACAGAAATTTTGTGAACGAGGACTGAATATAACATCTTCATTTGGCAAATACAAGACCATTTTATATCATTTTCCAAAGCATCATAATTGTGAATGCCCAGACAATACAAACTAACATAATTACTGTTGAAAGGAATTTATTTTTCCTGCAATCAGATGTGACCATAGTCAAAGAAATGGAGTTCAAATAACAGTCTCTGTGTGTTATTTTAAAACCATATAATTTCAGAGGCAGTTCTGCATTATCAGTTGCATCTCATTGCTGCTTTTAAATTGTGGAGCAAAGTAGCTGAGTGCTCTAGGCCTAGGTTTTAAAATTGTAGGTGACAACTGTGTGTTTTATCTCTGTATGAAATTGTATAAATTGAGAACTTCTACATACAGTCAGTTCTGATGATAATGAATTTATACAGCAGGTTTCTCTCAAGGAAAAGTATAGCAGAGAAATCCTGAAATGCTGCTGTTGGACTGTGAATTAGTGATGCGAAAAGGATGGCACATACATGACCATGACTATTTAATGACTTAAGTTGTTTTGAATATTCATGCAATCCTGTAGGATGATTATCCTAAATAATAGACGTTTCTGCAGTCTGGCCAGAGTTTCTGCTCTGAATCCAGAGCAGACTCATAGTTTAATTCATAGCTAATAGCAGGTACAGTTGGGAGAGGGGGGGCAGGTTGTCATTCTGAAATTCGTGGAATCTGAACAGGAAGTAAACAGAGAAACTGAGTAAGAGATAACATCAACAGCAAATTCATAGGCATGCTTCCATGCAGCCATATTGCAAAAAATAGTTGATCCACATCGTAAAAATGATTTTTTGAAGGGGAAGGAGGAATGATCCAGGTGTGAGCAATTCTTTTGCCAGGCTGCCACAGTCTTCCTCCCCACGCGTTCTTTGCACAGGAATACCACTGAGGTGCTCACAAAGCTGCTCTAAAGCATACACAAGCAGCATCAGCAGAAAACACAGGAAAGAGCTGGGGAGCAGTCATTGTCTCTGTACTAATTTCTGTTTTCTCACTGATCCCTGGGGGGATTCCAATACCCTGCTGGAAGCTATCTCAGGTGACTGAGTATTTGGAAAGAATGGTAGAATGGTTTACCACAGAGGATCATAGTGATGCTTTCATGACTTTTCCATCCATTATTCGGACACAAGAGAACATTTATATGCAAGCCACGCTTTTTTTTTTCCACTTCATTCCTTTGTTTCTTGCTATGCTTGGGAAGGACATACGTACCATGTGTCTGCTTGCATGCATGTATGTTTGTGAACACAAGTACAAAAAAACAAGTTACAGTCAGCTGTCAACATTTCCATTTTTATTTCTGGAGCTGTGTAATTTTTTATTGTGACTTTATCTAATAATTTTGTAGATTATATAAATTGGACTACCAAGCCCACGAAGGTATCAGTGTTGTGGACCCAGTTCAGTAATACCTATAGTAATACTCTAACAGTAATCAATAAGAAAATACTTTATAGCTTTACTTAGTTGTAAGCATATGCATAGGTGTTTTCTGAAAAGGGATTCTATCCTGAACCAAGACCATAATGAACAAAAGTGTCATAATTTGAATTTTATACTTTATGCTGTTTCTTTTCCAGGAGTCATTAGGCATGTTGGAGATGCACTGAAGGATCATGCCTCAAAATCTCGCGGGAAGATCTGCACTATCGGTATAGCACCCTGGGGGATTGTGGAAAATCAAGAGGATCTGATTGGCAAAGATGTAAGCCCTATGCAGACATAGATCACCTCCAATATATATAAGTCTTATGGTTGTTTCTCCTTTACTTTCCACCCCTTACTAACAATTTCTCACAGAATTAATGTTTGCAGCAAAAAAATTCAATAGATACATTGGGTTTCCATTATTCTTGATAATAGTTTTGAGATAGCGACAGGAAAATTCCTATGCTGTGCAGGTCAAAAGATAAGGATTTGCAGTAGCTTCTAGTATACATTCATTTTTTTCTTTAAAAATAAATTATAAAAATATTTCATTAAATGTTACTCTTAAAATATATATTGAACTTGCATAATTAGATCTCTGTGAGCTCTGAAAAGTGCCTAAGAAAACACTGTTTGCAAGGCTTGAAGTCTGATTTATTTTGCAACAGTATTGTGATGCATTGGTTAATTTCATATTTACAGATGGTCCCCCTTATATTCCATCCTATCCCTTTTTATTACTGCAGTTGGGAGGAGTCTTATAAATGTATTGGACACAAGGCCAGACCTCAAAGAATCATTGTTTCAGTCATCTTTTAAGGGGCAGAGTCAATGTTTCTTAAACTCCTTCGTATCATTCTTCTCTTTTCAACCTATACTGTTCTTCAGGAAAATTAATGGCCCTGACTTTAAATAGAAGAATGCTTTGCTTATACTAGTTATAAATTATCTGAAACATTCCTGAGCCTTTTTTCCCTCATTTCTGGTTCTTTCCCAAGCATTCTGCCTGAGAACCTGTGATTAGTCTTGAATGGAGAAGAGATGTAGTCTTCATTCTGCATAATGAACATTTTCTTATCTAAATTACTCTGAGTCATCTTTCTCAGTATATTTGTCCATTAGCAATCTGGAGGGGGGAAGAGGATTCAATTTTCAGTCAAGTCAAAAGGAATTATGAGTGGGAAGAAAGAGATCCAAATGGGATTCATGGCAATTTACTGTTAAAGTATAACCATTAGGGCAATTCCAATTAGCGCAGTTTTATGCTAATACCACCAATGCTGGTATAATAGGACTACCAATACTTATGGCGCAGCAGGACAAGGCTCTGCAAGAGTAATTCAGAGTCAGTTATGAACATTTCTGGGATGCAATCCCAAAGCTGAGTGGCAGAAATTAATAATCACAAAGATAAACTGCTTCTGATTATATAAGTGTAAGACTAATGTAGACACTGATTTCAAATCAGCAATCTTGCCTGAAGATGCATGGAGTTCTGGAAACATTGCAAGAAGCCAGAAGGCAAGAGAGGTCATTAAATTAGGCCTGAGTTAATTCATTTTGGAACATTATGCTTCCTCCCTTTGTTATTTCCACCTACCAGTAAGCTACCTGCCTCTTTTCCCAGCTAGGCACCACCTGCTAATGGGACTCCACTGCCCTCCTTTATAGAAAGGACTGAAGAAAAAAGTTGTTTTCCTTGCTGTTTCAGCCATCTGAAACCAACCCCCTGATTTCCAGTTTCTATAGATGTTTTCCGCTAAATATCCTTCCAGTCTTTGATCATCTGAGAGAACAGGACAAGCATTTAAAAAATAATAATAAAAAAGTTGGCCATAGTCTTCTGTTAATGCAGCCACAATGATGTCATTAGGTTTACTATCACAGGGTCACCAGTAGGGACAAAATTGGCTCCCAAATGTTTCTGCAATAGACAAAATTGAAACTTTTCCTCTAAGCCTCCTGGCCCTAACTGTTTACATGACCTGGTCAATCAGTGACATGACACAATGCTGAAGCATTTCTGCTTTTAGACATCTCTAATGCACCTGTAACAATACTGATACTGATACTGAATTTCATCTTCATCTTGATCGCCAAGTCAGGCTTTTTATCTCCCGCTCAACCGTGGGGGAGCTTGCGGGCCAGATAGGGGCAGGCGAGCCCTTGGCTGCCTGCTGTGCGCTGTGACACAGCCACAGCATCACCAAGGTCGGTGTGAAGCCCTCGGCTGCCAAGCAAAGAGGCAGGTTGCCCTCGGAGCTGGTGCCTCTGTTGCCCAGGCTCCTGTTTGGGGCTTCCTCCTCCACACCCGAAGCAGGGCCAGACCTGGTGAAAGGCCTTATGAAAGCTGTCTTTAACTCTTGGTAGTCCACTGAATTATCTGTGAGCTCTTTTACCCTAGTATTTCCCCCAAATCCCTTACAAATGTGTTGAGCAGAACATGCAGAACAGACTCAGCTCGAGGTAGGTCACTTCTGCTGCTAATCTACTTATTAACATCCAGTCACTGCAAAAATTAACCTTTCTTTCTTACCCTTTTCTCTCCCTTCCCCCTAATTTTCCTCAGCTATTAATCCCTAAAATGACTTTCCCTCCTATCCATGTGTGCAGTTTCTTTAGAAGCATTTGGTGAGGAAGCTTTTTGAAAGCTTTTTGAAAATCAAAGGATACTATATTGACTGGCTCATTAGAGGTGAATGCTGTGAAATGAACCAAGAAGGGGAAATATAAATAGTACCATAAGCATGTAAAATGAATCATCGTTAAGCAAGTAACAAAGGGCACAAAGGATTATGGAGGGGTTGGGGGGAAATAAGCCAACCAATAGCAAAAGGCTTGTTGAACTCCAGCATCAATGTGGCTTTATGCCTATGTGAACTATGTCTAGTTAAATTATGATCAAAACCAAACCCTCGCTGCTTAGAGCAGCATCAGATACAGAAAATTTGCTTGGTCATGGGAAATTTACAGGAAGGGAGGAGTTATCTGTATTGCCCATGCACCCATGCGTGCTGTCTCCCTCTGCCTGGTGGACATCAGATTTGCTCAGCAAAGTTGTGCCACAGTTAATGCTCCAGTCCGTGTTTGGCTTTTATGTTTTCTGAAGTCATGGCTGAGTTTTATTGTGTTTACCAACCCATTCAAATGGGTCAGCTCTCAGGAAGCCCAAGGGGTTTTCTCAGAGCCATAAAGGGAAGTGGCCAAGTTAAGCCAACTATTACTATTGTAAACGATTTGTTTTGGGGTTGCTTAAAGGTCACAGATGAGATTAGTTTTACAGCAGTACTGCAAAAGCAAAAAGTAGTGCTCATCTTGATATGCTCAGCATCTAATTTAAAAACAAAGCACAGAGGGGAATGGAAGTCAGTTGCCTTATTCCCAATTCTCTAATAGAAAATATGAGAAAGGAAGGTGGCTTGCTCAGCTTCATAGAAAGCTTCCATCATGAGCATATTTCTTGTTAAGTACAAAGCCACTGTTTCTTTTAAAAGAGTGCGCCTTGCAAACCTTTGTAGCACACTTACCGTTAATATCGTTGGATTTCCTTTCAGAGTCTGTTCAGTCCTTACTTGGGTTTAATTCCTATTCGCCTCACTGTGCGTCCAGGCACAGTGCCTGAATTAATAAAAGGACAATGATATTAGTACTTTCCTTTTCCTCTGCAAGATCTTTCGAATAAGTCACATTTTATTCCAAAGGAGCTAGTGTTTGAGAGTCAGATCAAAACATGTTTCTATTGTGTGACTTAGCAAACAAAAGGACATCTCCAGCATACTATGGTATGCTGTTGTTTAGAGATTTCTTGGATTTTGTTTGTCTCACTTAGACTGCTCTTGTAGCCATGTGTGATAGTGTGTTTCTCTCCCCACATTACTTCATTGATCACTGACTTACACTCAACAACAACTATGTTGGCAAAAATGAAGCTCAGCAGAAATTTTGTAGAAAGTAGAACAGTTATTGTTTTTAACAAAGGCTTTACCCAACTAAGAGAAAGCAAAAGTGGTTGAGTTTTATGATTTAGTTCAGTAGAACACAGAAACCTCAGTATAAACCTGTCCTGTAGACTTGTGGCACAAACAGTTAAAGTGCTATTAGAAAGAAAACCACTTTCTCACAGAAAATTGTGGAATATATATTACAAACATAGATATAAATACACATATGTATCAACCACTTTCATGCACCCTGTGTTCCAGAACAAATTATATTTTTGACTCCCTAGAAATCGAATGCTGAAAACAGGATCACAGCCAAGTGCAGTTGTTCTTTATGGACTTTACTAATAACAAGTGCCTGCTTTCTTATATTGTTCAGAACATTCAGAAAAATACTTTGAATAGAACTTGAGCAATGAATATGCTGCTACTTGAAACCTACTCTCATATGCAGCTGAAATGGCAAAATAGAGGAGCAAAAGTTGTCCATTTTAGTATAAAACCTAAATTTGCACTGGATTAAACATAAGTTTAGATTTTTTTGTTATAAAATAAAACCTGGCTTTCCCACTCTGTGTCTATATAATGCTTCTGATTTATTAAAGACTGCAATTTCACAGTAACCAGTCTGATATCCGTGCAGTTGCTGAATTTTTTTAACTATAACTGGAGAAAAGGCATGTCATCAGTAGAGTTTTCTCTAGGATGTTCAGAGAGTACTCACAGTAGAACTCTGCAGTCCTACTGTAATTGCTTAGTTATGCATATATTCATTGTTTTCAGTAATGATTTGGATGATGGAACAGGAAAAGTTGCATGCGCTTTGGAGGGCAGGGTCATAAATCTAGAGAGTCTTATTAACCAGAGCAATTGTTTGAAGTCAGCCTATCATGGAATAAGTGCTACTGTGAACTCCTCAAAATTACTGGGGCAATAACTGACTAATCAACTGCTTCAGGAAAGACATCCCACCATATTGTAGTGGTTCGCCAAATAATTATTAACAGCTGATGACTTAATAACATGATGCCTTTGCAGAAGGATGACTGTTATGTTGGGACTTAGCAGGACTGATATATGACAGAGGGAATCATTAATTTCCATGGCATTTGGCATAGGTGAGGCCTGCTCCAAGGTCCTGTGTCTAGTTTTAAGAGGAATCAAGTATAGTTCATAACTAACTAGATCAGATAAGAGATGTAGAAACGTGACTAATGAGGAAAGCTTAGAGAGTTAGGTTTGTTTGCTATACATCACTGCTGAACTAACTGAGAAAGACTTATTTTCACCAACACACAAAGTCCTACCCTCTCCCTTCTCCGTGATCTCATCTGTAAATCCTTCATTGCAAAGGACTTCAACAGAATATTGCTCTGTCACTAGCAAGTCACCTTCATTTCCAGAATGCCACCTTGATATTACCAAAGGTTATCTAAACCAGGAAAACTATTTAAGAGTTAATCTCTCCTTACTCCTCACATATATGAAGAAAGTCATATAACTGTCAAGCTTGATAGGTATGTAGCCCGATCTCACCACTTTAAACCATACCCTTTAAAACACATCCCAGTGAGTCTTGTCATAAAGCCCACCATTCATGTTGGTTGCTCTTATATTCTGTATTTGTTTGCCAGACAACATGTGCATCAGGCTAAGGACCATCAAGATGAGCAGCATACTTTCTTTTTATTGTTTCATCTTAATTGTCATGTTAGCTTGTGGTGTGAGATCACTTCCTCCTGTCCCTCATACATCTTTGGTTTTACAGTGAGAGAAAGATTATATTTTTCTCTAACTACTTTCTGCAGGTTTCAGAATAACAGTAAAGCCTACAAATCTCAGGCAGCTAATCTTTAAGAGTATACTACTTTATAATGCCATGGAATTTTTTGTTACCAATTTTGACTTAATTTTGGTAGATATTTAACAATTATTTTCAAGAAGTATATTATACTTTGAGATTAAATTGAATTGCTGGGAAAAAAAGAGGAATTAACCATAGCTGGTTAGTTCCCAGTTTCATTCCAGTATAGTTTTTATCTAGTGTCAAAATATCAGAGCCCACTAAGATGCCTCGTCCTAGTCAGGAAATAATTATTCTAGGAAAAGATGCAAGGAAGAGAGATTCAGCCTGTCTCCTTGCAAACCTCCATGTGGACAGCATGCCTGAGACAAAGCTGGAGCCAGGCATATGTGCAGCATATACAGAGGTGTTGGAAAGTGATGCTTCCAGGAACCTCTAAATATTGCCAAGAATGACCCTATTCCCTGGTGTACCGCAGAACTGTGAGGCTACAAAGAAGGCATAAGCTGAACAACGGCTGCTGGGTTTCCAAGAAGCAAATCACACATCTCACTTTTATTTTTTACCAGTGAGCTGAACACATGAAGTTTGGCCAAAGTGCTGTGGCTTCCCCCTGAATGCTTGGATTCGTGGGCTGGATCACATGGCACATGCATGGGTAGGGAGCTATTGCCAGATGTGTTGGCAGGCCTGGTACAGGGCAGCGTCAGAGCTGGAGCCTCTCTCATGGTTCCTGGGCCGGTTCCCGGTTGCTGTCAGTGCTGCACCTTGTCCTCTGCTCTGGGAGCTTCAGCATCCAGAGCTACTGCCCAGCCTGGTTGGAAACGGAGCTCAGAGCTGGCCGAGTGGAAATCCCCAGGAGCTGACAGCCCTGGCCCCTACTGTGCATGTAGCACTGGGCAAATGGACCATTATGGTTTTTGACCTCTCTCTTCACCCAAGAGCTCAAGGTCTTGGGTGTTACTCATATGGTTCATTTCTCTTCTCTCACCTAATTACATTTCCTAATTTACATCTCTCACCCAATTACTTGATTACATTTTTGTTCTTCCACCACAGTGAGATACCCCGAGTTATTTTCAAGTGCTATCCCTATGTTGAGTCTCCAGTGCCCACAGAGAGTGTAAACCGAGTATGTCAGTGCTTTTGATTCAAGCTTGCTGCCTCCCCAGGGTACAAATGCACTTGCTGAGGTTAGTGCAGCTCATCACCTATTGACCAAATGCCATTGCGTTGTGCAGCAGGAGTGCTGTTTCGCAGTGTGGCTGCTCTCACATAAGTTAAGCTATATTTAGAGGAGTTGTTTTGAGGATAAATACTTCCTTTCAGCTCTGCAGAGGAGAATGCTGGGGGCCGTTACTCCCCTTTCTTGATGCAGAAAGAGGATGAGAAGACATTAAAGTCAAACTTTTTCCAACCTTTTAACAACTTGCCTGTAAAATGGAAGAGATTGAAAAGAACAAAGGAATGGGAACTGTAAGAGGGAGAAACTGAAAATCTGCTGAGTGTAGTAGCGAAGCAATTCACTGCAAGGAAATAACTTCAAAGCTTAGGGTTTTGCTGCCTTCATGAAAATTTTGCTTATCCTTTAATCAGGATAGTCTGAGTTCACGATACGGTCTGTTAACTTCATTACAAAAAAAGGTATTTCAGCTAGTGAGCTGTGCATTCTGTGAACAGTCCCATTGAAAATAATTGTATTCCTGTTGTCACATTTCTAATTTTTATTAATAACATGATTCACCTTGTAGTTAAACAGCAGACACAGAACCAGAGCATTACCTTCTAATCTGCCTTCAAGCAGCATTACCAAATCAAGACGTGGAGGTTTTGGAGATGCAGCTCATTAAAACTGCAGATCAGGCTGTTCCTGTTAGAAAATCCTGAGCAGTTGCTCTGAAGGACAAGCTGCCAGCCTACAGTAAAATTGCATTCCCATCGGCTGATTGTTTTTCTTGTAATCACAGAAGGAATGGGCAACTCAAGTCCTTTCTCTCCTAAAAGATCTTGCTGGCCTGTGTCCTCTATATTGAGAGATGGAACAGGTATCAGTTACAAAACCTGTAACTGTCTGGATTGATTTTATTTGATTTTTAGGGAGTATGAAAGAATCTTCTTTTATTTTTCTGTCTGTGACATAGGAGACAGGGCTTCTGTGTCTGTAGAAGCTAGCTAATGAGCATATTCCAGCAGCATATTGATATTTGTTAACCTATACTTCCTTGTAGAATAAATGTTTTATGAATGGGGCACCGAAAGAAACAGCCTAGAAGAAATCTAAGCCCAGGCTACCACCTGTTCTTGGAGCAGAAGGCAATCCCACACTGTTGGCCAGCTCCCCTGTTGGTCTTCTCAGAGCTATTTCTTCACTTTTGCTAGAGAAACACCTTAGAGAGTATCTTTTGTATTGACAGTTTATTACAGCAGCAGAAGTTTGTGGGTTTCCCTTTGCCGTCAAAGAATTGACCAAAGTGCAGCAAGCATTGGCAAGTGAAAGAACAGAGACATCTCTGGCCAAAGACATATTCAAACATATACATATTAGTTATAAAGAATTATTTCTCAATTAAAGAGCCCTTTTAAATAACAAAAAGGGAGGGAAGCTTAGAGAGAAATTAAGAAGCTTATATTTGTCTGTTTGCAAGCACTTTTGCCAACACATAAGAATGTACAATATTGTGCACCAAAAAGGACTGAATTTTTGTTAGATTTGCAAAAAGGACAATGCCAGAGCCTTGAAGAAAATTCCTTGCAGATCAAGCATAGCATAGCCGAGTTTTGTAACAAGTCACTTCAGCATTTTTTCAACCAGGAATTTCAACTTATGAATTTTCAGAAGGAGTTTTGTCTTTCCAAAAAGAGAAGGCAGACCTATGTAAACAATACAGGGAGCAATATTTCTAGCAAATGGCTTTGAATGATCAGCCAGAATCCCTCAATACAAGATGAAATCTTTTGTCACATCAGTGCAGTCTGACTGACATCGCTGGAGACCCACCAAAGTAGCTGATGACCCAGCGTGGCCCAGTGTCATTGTTTGGTCTGACTGGAGGATATGAGTGGGACATCTCTGCAACAATTTACTTTGTCCACAAAATAATTTCCCCCAATGAAAACAAATCAAAGGCAATGTAGCAAATTCCCTGTTGAATGGCAACTTTGCAATGCTATTGTGAATGCAAACAACTGTCTTTGTATTGTGCTGAGACTGGGCCAACAGTTTTTTCCAAAGAAATCAAAAACATGATATAATACCATGTGTACACCCCGCCAAGAGTGGCATTCACTACTCTGCAGACCCAGGTCTTTTCTCCTTGTAGAGGTTTATGCTTGTATTTAGGTGATGGCAGAGGGTCCCTTGTGCTGGTACCCCCACATAAATGGGACCAGAAAATCTGAGCAGAGGCAGGGCCAGCAGTGGGCCCATGGGAGGTCTCTGGCAGGTGGCACACCAGGGCCACAGGACTGGTGGGTGCTATGTAGAAAGAGCCAAAGAGGATGATAAGAAGGGGATTTGTGTCGATGCAAACAAGGTGTACAACATGTGTGTGGTCACACAGTCCATGGAGGACCGACCCTCAGCTGGACTTGCCACCAGATCAGTGGCTACTGGGGCCACTGAAACAGATTATCCTGAAAAACCCTTTAAGCAGAGTCTGCCTCTAAAAGGTCAGTCTTTACAAGACTTTTGCAGGAGGTGGCCACTCTCTTTTAAGTGCTAGGGTTACTTTCTGTTCTTTACATACAAGACAGCCGTGCTCAAGTGCAATACTCAAATAGCTATTCACAAACAATTTTGGTGGGCTTTTTTCTATTGTATCGTCTTGTCAGCTGGTATCTCACAACTGATTCAGTTCAGAGGGTCTGTTCTGTTTAGTGCTATCTTTTTCCTCTGTCTCTAAAATGCAGGTGGTCCGACCATACCAGACGATGTCCAATCCCATGAGTAAGTTGACAGTGCTCAACAGCATGCATTCCCATTTCATTTTGGCTGACAATGGCACTACTGGTAAATATGGAGCAGAGGTGAAACTTCGTAGACAGCTGGAAAAGCACATTTCACTTCAGAAGATAAATACAAGTGAGTAACATTTTACCTATATTGTTTTATAATTACAATTGTATCAAGGACACTAAAAGTTTGAAAAGGCAAGAAGGTCTGTATATTTTTAGAATTCTGCTATCAAAAATGGTGAACATGAGTTAATAAAAGTAAATAATAGTGAACAAAGCTAATACAGTTTGATTCTAGAGTACTGTGGGTGATAGTACAGCACAAATGAAAGAGATGAATGGGTTTCTGGTAACTTACAAACAGTCTTTGTTAAGGTCCTCAGTTCAACTTACATATAAGTCTTTGCTACATCTCCTTAAAACTGTATACAGTTCTAGTCCCCTTCATGTCATAAAGAAAATAATAGAATTATAAAAGGTACAGAAAAGGGTGACAAAAAGTAAAGGAGAGTTTTCTCTGAGGTGCGACTAAGCAGAAAAGGACTTTTCAGCCTTGAAAAGAGATGACTGAGATAGAAATGTATGAAGTCCTGCATGGCATGGAGAACTTGCGGGAGGAGTGATGGTTCATTCCTATTCAGAGTATAAGAGCTGCAGAAATCAAATGAAATTAGCAGGTAGCAGGTTTAAACACAGGAGGTAATTCTTCACATAATATTTAAAATTCATTGTTGCAAGCTAATGCAGACACCTAAACTTAAAGATGTTCAGAAAATTTCTCTGTAAGTCATGGAAGAAAAATCTGTTAATGGCCATCCCCTTTTATTCCCCACAACTCAAGCAGTCCCTAAGCCATGAATATTAAGAGGCAGAGAGGCTATCCCAGAGAAATGTCACTATATGTTTGCACTATGTTTATCATTTCTTCTTAGTCAGCTGTCATTGGCTGCTGTCAGGGAGAGCATATGAGGTTAGATGATCCTTTGGTCTGGTCTGTTGTGATCATTTTTGCAAAGACCTATTCCATGTAATGATCAGACTGGAGCCCAAATTTTTCTCTGACATGAATTTATTTCTTTTGTAATCATGTACCACTTTCCCACATAAAATGCAGGAAAAAATAATCCTTCAAGTAAGTACCTCTGCCTGGTTAAAATAAAGGATGATATTCTGACCTGAACATGCTGGTTATTGCAACCATCTTTTCATAGCCCAAACCCAGAACATTTTGGTGTTTTGTTTTGTTTTCTTATTGCTATTTCTGTAATACTACAGAAGCTTAATTTAGGTGAGGAGATAATTTTTTTCTAAATATTTTGGATTTTTTTGCTTCTATTTAAGTTCTTTCAGTTATTAGAAACTTACTGCAGTCAAGGGAGAAAAGGGTCAGCTCTGGAAACTGAACCTGTGCCCTAAATAGGGAACAAATCCTCTGTTTGGGCAGTAGCCAGGCAGGACTTTCTCAGTCTTACAAGTGAACTGCAGCATTGACCTGTATAAGCTAAGTTTAGGAGAACAGAACAGAATTCAGTTTTCAAAAGTGATCACACGCACAGCCTTTCTGCTGACAACTCCCTGTAAACATGCAATTTTAAGGCCAAGAAGGTTCATGGTTTTTGTGATACAGGCTCTGGAAACTGGAATGAGACCAGGAAACACGTTTAACCTCTCAGCCATCAGACAGTAATGAATTACAGACAGGCTCAACGGGCTGAATTCAAACCAGTGTGTTGGTAGTGCTTGATGTAGCTTTCTGTATCAAGATTACCGTCTGTGCTTAAATTAAAATGGTGTGCCACTTAGATCTTTCAGCATCACTGCACAAATACAGTGATTTCATGCCACAGTAAATCAAAATGGGAGGAATCCAGACTTATTGTTTTTACAGTATCGGTGTGTATATCACTTTTTCTCAGATACTGGTGTGTGTGTGTACATGTGTATATTCTTAGCAGTGTGTGCATGTGTGTGTGTGAGTGTCCTTAGCAAATGGAGATACCTGGGTTGACCGGCATTAATATGTCACATTTGAAAGTGACATATATGATGTAATCAAATTATAGAAAACTGTGCCATAAATAATAATTATTTTTAGAACATGAATGAGAAAAATATGAGCATATTCAGTTTACAACACAAAATTTGGGGGGAAAACTTCATATTAAAATACAAATCTGTTCAGAGATTTACTTAATTCAGGTTTAGACAAAAGATTTACCTACTGGAACATTGACAGATGAATCTCAGAACTTTGGTGGTTCAATCAAATGTTTATCTGACCTCAACAAAACCCCACAAAACCATAAAGGATCTCTGGAGCTCCCCCCACCCCAAGAGTGTATACATTTTTTCTTCCCTGTTCTATGTGACTTCTCCTTCCCAAATCTCTCTCTCATGAAAATATAAGAATACTTGGATCTCACGACACTTCTTCAAAGACAGAAATGTGAGAGGACTGTTAAGGGAAGGTTGCTGGTGAGATTTAAAAAGCTTGGTTCAGTGAAGCCCAGAATTTTTCCTGGTTTGTAGATCTGAGTGACAGCGTAACTTCAGCAAACAAAATGCCTAGTGCTGTAAGGATTTGGAAGTTCCTTGTCTCTGCCTTGCATTGCTTTCTTTTGCTTTAAAAGCAGGCGACTGAGTTTTGCCCTGCTGCTAGCGACCAGAGAGGTGGCCATATGGGTGAGATGAGGAACACCTGCGCCGGTGGGTCAGCCAAGCAGATGGCCACTTTCTGCTGCCTTTCTCCTTACCCATCCTAGTGGGGTAGGGACTTCCCTGGC
Organism: Apteryx mantelli; assembly: GCF_036417845.1. Classification (NCBI taxonomy): domain Eukaryota; kingdom Metazoa; phylum Chordata; class Aves; order Apterygiformes; family Apterygidae; genus Apteryx; species Apteryx mantelli. The sequence continues at coordinate 26,284,721 of NC_090020.1, read as the reverse complement.
CCAGCACGGGCAGTGGCACTGCTGCAGGGGGACCTTCGGCCAAAGGGCAGCGTGTGCAGCCATGTGTGTATCCTTATTTACCACTTTTCAGTAGTCAGCACGCGGAGCAGAAAAAAAGACACTGACAGCATCAGACCTTTGTTCTCCAGAAAGTCAGGAAAAGGTACAATTTCATCTAATCACCAAACAAAAGAGCAGAGGGCTAGAAAACAGAATAATTAAGGAACTAATAAACAGTTGGTAACTTCTTATTTCACAGCCTCTCCCTGGACAATAGTGCTGAAAGCAGATTTTATTCATATTTTTAAGCCTGCTTGACTTTAACACACCAGGCCTATCATTTCCTCTTATTTACTTTCTTTTGCTTCTACTGTATCTTTCCTCAGTGTGGGGATAGCTCTTTTGGATGTTTGGGATCAGATGGTATTCACAAAGAGAAACTTCAAGCTTGTGTTCACCTATTAAAGATATGGAAAACTGTATTCCTCTCAAATAGATTAAGCAAATAGCAATGTCTTCTTATAAAATTTAAGATTAAATCAGGCCCTTAAGTATGCCAGATAATTCAGAAAAGGCTGAACTGTTTTTTATTCCTAACAAGCCATCGTTCTCAGTCATTCAGCAACATCTAATTTCCTGAACGTTACAAATTTCACTGTTAAAAAAATAATAAAATGCTTGCCCTATACCCTCTATGAATTTATAGAATAACACTAGGGAAAAGAAAGAATTCACTTGAATACTCTATTTTCCTACCACTTTTTCAAATTTTACCACTTCCATAGCTCTTGTTTTGTCTCCAGTACTAATTCAAAAATAATAATAATAATAATAATAATAATACCAATCTTTTCAGGCAATCAGAGAGTACAGTCGCATTTGTGGGTCACTTTGAGTCTGCAGGTTCAGGATAGTCAGTGAGTTGTGCGTTTAGCTAGAGGTCAATTTGATGCGTAGGTGCTCAGGGCAGGTCTCTCTTATTTTCACAAGTGAAAATGATCTTAACACAGCCCAGCAACTGCTTCTTGCAGTGAGCCACCAGTTGTCTCAAACACATGAAGTTTCAAAATACATGGTTTTGTAGTGAAAGTAATATGAACTTTTCGAAAACTGTTTCAAGTTCAAAATGAAATGTTGAAAGTGATCTATCAGAAATGTTTCTGGGTTTTCAATTCACTCAAACGTTTGAGTCCTGAGCTTTTTGCTGGAATTTGAAGGCAGGGTAATCATCTCAAAATATACACTAGAAAGAAGGAAAAATATCTTTCTGACCATCTCTGCTGTATGGCTTATTTGCACAGCATTGCAAGGATAATTTGACAGCTAGTGTAAAACCTTTTACACTAAAACATGGAATTAAAAGTTTTAGTTCATTATTTTTAAGAATATTGCATTAGTGAGTAGAAATTTTCAAGAGGAATGCACAGAGATTTTAAATGCAGTAAAGTGTTCCTGATCAAAAGATATAATTTTCCAGGAATATATTAAGTGGACTGCAGCTGTGTTTTGAGTTATGATGTTATGCTTATACTTTTTCTTGACTTGTAAGGATCTATAGCATGTTAGGCTGACATCATTCACTGCTGCCATTTTGCTGATTTTTGATTCACTGCTTCTGGAAGTGTCCTTAATGCTAAACTCTCTCTCACTGCCTTGAATGCAAGAGGATTGAGAGCTACTCCAAGAGTGATAGGTATCATGTTGGCTGGCAGAGATCTCTAGAGGTCCCCAGTCCCAGTCTTGAGTCAAAGTGGGACCATCACCAACGCTAGATAAACTCATCCATGGCTTTGTCTAGGCATGTCCGAAAACTTCCAAGGATGGGTATTCAACCATCTATATGATTAACTTCTTCCAGTTCTGCACTACCCTACTAGCAAAAATTTTATTTATTTTTTTGTTTGTTTTTTTCCCTTAAGTCCAGTCTGAAGCTTCCAAACTGCTATTTGTGGCCATTCCCATTTGATATACAGCCTGGCTGTAGCAAGAAAAGGCTGGCCTCTTTGCCATTTTAACTCCCTTTCAGACAGTCGTAGGTAGATATTAGATTATTCCTTTGACTCCTCTTCAAAAGAGTAAACAAGCTCTTCTCTCTCAAACTATCTTCATAGGACATACGTTCTAGCCCACTGAATACCTTAGCAACTTTTTTTTGGATGGTCTCCAGTTTTCCCTTATCCCTCTTGACCTGGGCAGCCCAAACCTAAATACAATATTGCAGGTGCAGCCTCACAAGTTTAGAATGGGTGAGAGGGGATAACAACATGCCCTGAACACATTTCTGTGTCTATTGCAATCCAGTACATGGTTTGCCTTGTTTGCACTGAAAGTATGATGTTGGATCATATTAAGGTTATCTTTTCAAGGATAATTGAAACTGAAAAGGCCTGGGTTCTCAAGAGATACTCTGCCACAATATTGGTCCTATTCAATTACTCTTTTTTTTTAAATTCTTGTGCATTCCTCAGGCTCCTCTTATCCACAGTATTTCTTGATTAAAGTCTTTCTAAAATCTTGTGTCTCAAAACTCAGTTTTATTCAGAGTTATTAGGGATCAACTTTTCCTCTAAAATGTTAAGAATGTCTTTGTTTTTCTAGAATCCCCCACACAATACATTCCCTCCTCCCCCTGCTGCCTGAAAAGTCTTCAGCACATATTGTAGATTTTTCTTTCCTTTTGCAGATATTTTTTCCCCAAATGTATTCTTACATGTCCTTTCCAGTGGGGCACAATGGTGTAAAAAAAAAGTTTCGAAGAAACTGTTTGAAAAGATGAGGTAGAACAGTTTTACTCAGAAATCTGGTATTGTTAATAGGCATTGGATTAGAAATTAATGAATTTCTTATTTTCCCACAAATGTAAAAGCACAACTAGTCTTTCTTTGCTATCCTGGGAAAATGCTAACGGCCACTATAGAAACAGAACTTAATGTATTGCCAGTCAGGTTATCTACCCGCTAAACAGACAAAGGAAAAAAATGAAGCATCTAATTACTTGAAACACCCTATTGCAGATCCTCCAATTATGGCATTCATGGACATTAACAAGCATCTCTATGAAATGTGCTAGAATGACCTGATCGTTTACTAATATGTACATCGTTACTTCATCTTCAGAACATTACTGGGAATCGTGATAGAATCAGTCATACCTCCAACTAGAACCACAGAAGAAATTTGTCCACAAACTGCATATTGGAGGTTACAGGCCATAAAATATTCATTCCTGCTTCTCCACAGACATTAGATTAGGATAACTGCCACTGTAGCAACTCGGCTCATAGGTCTGATCCAAGGACTGTTAATCATTTTCAAGAACAAGCCACTCCTGTAGGTTGACATTCCATGAGTTTACCCATTTTGTTCTTAGCCAGAAGAGTGCTTTCTAAAATTACAAATGTAGTCTCGAAATATTTCATGAAACATAAAAGGACCCTTTACCGATACTTACAGAATCTCTCTTTAAAAATCCTACCTCAAGTTTCATTTTCTTGTCTTTGTGTTCATCTTGGCTTATTTATAATATGCATTTCATTCTTCTTGTTTGCGTTAAGGCCTTCACTTCATGTGGTATAATCATTACTATTAATTAAAATCAGACTCAAATCCTTAAACAGCTTTGAGCATGTTTGCCAAGTGCATCATGAATATGCTACTTTCCTTCATATGAATGATCTTACTGCAGCTGTGGGCAAAGGCAAGAAAACAATTGATTGTTCATACACGTAAGATGGTTACATGTAGGCTGTATAAAAGTATCAAATTTGAGTAAAAGAGGTTGTGAATTAGTTGCAAATACTGTCAGTTTCTCTTTAAAAGAACATTTATAATTACTTGTCACCAGAATCAGAAGCTGGAGGCACAGCATAGAAAGCATACATACACCTACAGTGTATTCCTGTGTATGCATAACTATTTCAGGAAGCGTGCAATTATTTTCTTTTTCTTGCATGTATCAGTACATATATACCAACAAGTATAAACTGAATATGGCAATGAATCTACATACTGTGCCATTTTTGCCAGCTACGTTTTTTATAATTAAGACTATTCTTAAAAGGAAGCCACATAGTAAGAAAAGTGCTTTGTTTCGTAGAGTGATATTTTGTAGTCTGAATAAGTACCTATGAAAATGGAGCAGTCATTTCAGCCTATTTCCTTTTACTTTGGCTTTTATTTGGAAACAGAATGAATCCCATTTCAGCAAGGCTTCCATGGCACTTAGACCCATGGTTTATGTTTATCAAATATTGTATTGTCCAGGCATTTTGGGATCCAGTTGTCAACTGGTTCCACAGGTTATGTTCAACAAAGGGAAAGTAAACATTTTCAGTAGAGGTTAATTGGGTTTTTATAATCGGAAAAGTCAAGTAAACATAACAAATACTATAGCGTGCTGCTAACTCTGCATGAAGGCATCAAATCTGCCAATTTTTTGCTCTGTTCTGTCAACAAATATTTGTACTTCATTTATAGAGGTCTCTTATGTTTAGATATGTGTTTGTCATGTGTTAGAGAGGGATAATTTACTCTACTCCACTCTCACTACTGGCTAGAAGTGCAGAATAAGGGCTTTGTAAGATATCTGCAAATCTGACGAATGGCCATGTAAACTTTTTCGTAATGTACTAATGACATTTTTCTTTTAAAACTAGACCTCATTGTTGTATTGAAAACTTCATATATCAAAAGATTTAAATCTTGGTCAGAGTACTGCCAGAATTTTCTGTTCTCTGTAACTATCTGACAGAGATTTTACATCTTTAAAATTTGTTTTGGGAAGAGGTAAAGTCCAACCAGAGAGGCAGTGGTGTTCACTTTAGGATTAACAGTTGCCTTCAGGGATTAAAATGTAAAAAAGATCTAATGATTGCTCTAATGCTTTAAAAGAGTCTTATTTGCTAGTCTGATTGAAAATTAATTTAATACCAGAAGTCACTACTTAGATTTATGCCATTTTACATTATGAGGCATAATCTTGGGAAGGAAAGAGAAGTAATGAAGCAAAAGGACTTCACTATCATCAGCAGTGAAAATGACAAGGATAGGTAATGTAGCCTAGACAGTAGTGTAGCCCTTACTGATGGGAAAAGCAAAGACTTTTTTCACTGGGAAAATTATTTATTCTTCATAAGACTAACTGCCACCTTCCTCTTCAGGAAGAGCTGTCTGAACATTTCACAGTTGTAAAGAAAATAAAAGACCTTTTTTGGAGATTTTTAAAGATTCTTTTTCCAGAAGATCCCAAAATTAAGTAAAAATGAGGATACGTATGAAATACATATTTGAAACAACAATATTAAGCCAGCAGACATAAAGGCAAAGCATACTTAATTGCAAGTGGTGTCTTTCAAAAAAACAGTAGTTTGGTTTATTTTTCATCTTTCATAAACTCCCTTAACAAACACACTCTTTCAGTTTGTTTGAAGCTTGCAAATCCAAACAATGGACACAATGCTTTCTTCTTCAAAGCCAAATGTGGGCGAAAGATCAGAAGGAATCCAACTGCATGCAGTTGGACACCTTTCTGGAGTAGGCAAACTGCATCACAAGGCTTTGAAGAATAAGCTGCACAGTACACTTATGTTAAAGCTGGCGTGACAGATGTATTTAGTGAGCCTCCAGACTAGTCTTCATCTCCTGCTTTCCCGCTGCAAGAGTAATACCCAAAGTGTTACCTACATTGTGCTTCATCTTCTCAACACCATGTGAGGACAAAAGAAAAAAATAAATATTCTGTGCTGCAGTTTTTTTAAGGGTTAGTGTCTAGTTCACTTTTCTAGAAACTCTGCAGTTGTCAGTGTCTTAGTTTTATTTTCTTTAAAAAAAGTGAAAACTTCTGTTTAGTTTGCCCCAGAATTCTTCTGCGCTGCTCAATGAGTTCCACGCAGTGAACCACCTTGATATTTCTTACAAAGATTTCCACACCAAATCCTTAGGTTATGTAGGTCCATCCTGTGGTATTCTTACTCTTCTTGATTAGTACATTTCTGGACAAATAGTCTCCTAGACTTCATAGGGCTTCATATGAAATACTACTACTCATTATAAATCTGAAGTCATTCTTATTCTGAATACACCGTTCAGTGCCAAAGTTTGGCCTACACATAGCCTACTGTTCTGAAATAGAAAGACTCAGACATTGGTATATATATCTTTGCATTTAATCTATCATTCTTTGTAGAGTTGGCAAATGTAGTTCAGTTCTGGTAGGCATATGAGAAGAACTTACTCCTGAATTTGGAAATGCTGAAAAAAGTTGAGTGAGCTGATTAGATAGAGAAGGCAATTTGGGCAGTGTAATATGTCGGCAATATCTGTTCATGTGACCCGTGGACTTCCCTTTGTCATCCTATGCCTGAGAATATATGAAGGGGGCTGGGAAGGCAAAGGGACGTTCAATTGTCATCACTGGCATCTTCTCTGACCATTGCACCATCATCAAATGCATTGGAATTCTCATTTATTTCAGATCTTTCTTTCACATTCTGTGCAGCATTAGATGCATTTTCATAACTACATAGCTAGAAAGATGTACATGCAGACTTCTTTCTAGTAGAGGGATCCTACTGTAAAGTAGAGCTTTGGGAAGCCTGAGTAAAACTCAGAACTCTTTGAGGCTTCACAGGTTTCAGGCTTTATTTGAGATAGGAAACCTGAGCTTCTTTCATCACAAGATTCATGATGCTTGTGAATCTGGCATTGGAGCCAAAAATATCTCAGAGAGGCTTGTGAAAGCAGATATGGGTTAAACATTGTAGTTAGCAAAGGACAGCTCAAGTCAGGATGCCTCCAGCAGGTGAATGCAGCCAGGGAAGTGCGCATGGGATGTGGCTATGGAGGACCCTCTTTTACCCCTCCTGGGAAACCTGCATGCTCGATCACCTCTCTGAAATGCCTGTACACCAATGCACGCAGCATGGGGAACAAACAGGAAGAACTAGAGATCTGTGTGCGGTCGCAGGGCCATGATCTCATTGCCTTTACAGAGACATGGTGGGATAGCTCACATGACTGGAGTGCTGCCATGGATGGCTACGTGCTTTTAGGAAAGACAGGCCAGGAAAGCGAGGTGGTGGAGTTGCTCTTTATGTGAGAGAGCAACTGGAATGTATTGAGCTGTGCCTAGGGGTGGATGAAGAGCAAGTCGAGAGCTTATGGGTAAGGATTAAAGGGCAGGCTAGCATGGGTGACACTACAGGCCACCTGATCAGGATGAGGAAGTCAATGAGGCCTTCTACAGACAGCTGGAAGTAGCCTCACGATCCCAGGCCCTGGTTCTCATGGGGGACTTCAACCACCCTGATATCTGCTGAAAAGACAACACAGCTAGGCACAAACAGTCCTGGAGGTTCCTGCAGAGCATTGGTGACAGCTTCTTGACACAGGTGGTGGAGGAGCCAACAAGGAGAGGTGTGCTGCTGGACCTCGTACTAACAAACAAAGAAGGACTGGTGGAAGATGTGAAGGTCGGGGGCAGCCTTGGCTGCAGTGACCATGAGATGGTGGAGTTCAGTATCCTGCGAGGAGGGGGCAGGGCACCAAGTAGGATCGCAACCCTGGACTTGAGGAGAGCAAACTTTGGCCTCTTCAGGGACCTACTTGGAGGAATCCCATGGGTTAGGGCCCTAGAAGGAAGGGGCGTTCAAGAGAGCTGGTTAATATTCAAACATCACTTCCTCCAGGCTCAAGAGCGGTGCATCCCTATGAGTAGGAAGTCAAGCAAAGGAGGCAGGAGACCTGCATGGATGAGCAAGGAGCTCCTGGCAAAACTCAAGCAGAAGAAGGAAGTATACAGAAAGTGGAAAGGGGGACAGGCCACTTGGGAGGAATATAGGAACGTTGTCAGAGTATGCAGGGATGCGACGAGGAAGGCTAAGGCCCGTTTGGAATTAAATCTGGCGAGAGATGTCAAGGACAGCAAGAAGGGCTTCTTCAAATACATCAGTAGCAAGAGGAAGACTAGGGAAAATGTGGGCCCTTTGCTGAATGGGGTGGGTGCCCTGGTGACGAAGGATGCAGAGAAGGCAGAGTCGCTGAATGCCGCCTTTGCTTCAGTCTTTACTGCTCAGGCCAGCCCTCAGGAACCCCAGACCCTGGAGACAAGAGAGAAAGTCTGGAGGAAGGAAGACTTTCCCTTGGTGGAGGAGGAGTGGGTTAGAGATCATTTAAGCAAACCTGACACCCACAAATCCATGGACCCTGATGGGATGCACCCACGAGTGCTGAGGGAGCTGGCGGATGTCATTGCTAAGCCCCTGTCAATCATCTTTGAAAGGTCATGGAGAACAGGAGAGATGCCTGAGGACTGGAAGAAAGCCAATGTCACCCCAGTCTTCAAAAAGGGCAAGAAGGAGGACCCAGGGAACTACAGGCCAGTCAGCCTCACCTCCATCCTTGGAAAGGTGATGGAGCAGCTCATCCTGGAGGCCATCTCCAAGCATGTGGAGGACAAGAAGGTGCTCAGGAGTAGTCAGCATGGCTTCACCAAGGGAAAATCATGCCTAACCAATCTGATAGCCTTCTATGATGGAATGACTGTCTGGGTAGATGAGGGGAGAGCAGTGGATGTTGTCTACCTAGACTTCAGCAAGGCTTTTGACACTGTCTCCCATAACATCCTCATAGACAAGCTCAGGAAGTGTGGGCTAGATGAGCGGACAGTGAGGTGGATTGAGAACTGGCTGAATGGCAGAGCTCAGAGGGTTGTGATCAGCGGTGCAGAGTCTAGTTGGAGGCCTGTAGCTAGCGGTGTCCCCCAGGGGTCAGTCCTGGGTCCAGTCTTGTTCAACTTCTTCATCAATGACCTGGATGAAGGGACAGAGTGCACCCTCAGCAAGTTTGCTGACGATACAAAACTGGGAGGAGTGGCTGATACGCCAGAGGGCTGTGCTGCCATTCAGAGAGACCTGGACAGGCTGGAGAGGTGGGCAGAGAGGAACCTCATGAAGTTCAAGGAAGGCAAGTGCAGGGTCCTGCACCTAGGGAGGAATAACCCCATGCACCAGTACAGGCTGGGGGTTGACCTGCTGGAGAGCAGCTCTGCGGAGAAGGACCTGGGAGTGCTGGTGGACACCAAGTTAAGCATGAGGCAGCAATGTCCCTTGTGGCCAAGAAGGCCAATGGTATGCTGGGGTGCATCAGGAAGAGTGTTGCCAGCAGGTCGAGGGAGGTGATTCTCCCCCTCTGCTCAGCCCTGGTGAGGCCACATCTGGAGTACTGCGTCCAGTTCTGGGCTCCCCAGGACAAGAGGGATGTGGCACTACTGGAGCAAGTCCAGCGAAGGGCTACAAAGATGATTAGGGGACTGGAGCATCTCTCTTATGAGGAAAGGCTGAGAGAGCTGGGCCTGTTTAGCTTGGAGAAGAGAAGGCTGAGAGGAGATCTTATCAACGTGTACAAGTATCTGAAGGGAGGGTGTCGAGAGGATGGGACCAGACTCTTTTCAGTGGTGCCCAGCGACAGGACGCGAGGCAACGGGCACAAACTGAAACACAGACACTTCCATCTGAACATGAGGAAAAACTTTTTCACTGTGAGGGTGACAGAGCACTGGAACATGTTGCCCAGAGAGATGGTGGAGTCTCCTTCTCTGGAGATATTCAAAACGCGCCTGGATGCAATCCTGTGCAATGTGCTCTAGGTGACCCTGCTTGAGCAGGGGGGTTGGACTAGATGATCTCCAGAGGTTCCTTCCAACCTCAACCATTCTGTGATTCTGTGATTCTGTGATTTTTCTTGAAGCACAGAAACATAAGCATAAAAGGGTGCGAGTGGATCCATTCATTCCTCTCATGGACTTGATTTTCATAGAAGAGTTCATGGTCTCACCTTACAGCTACATAAATGTGTGGCTTCATATGAGATCATACAGTGCCCATTATATTGACAAATATGCAAAATATAACAAGGAAAAACTCCTCAGTATGTAATCTGGGACAGTTATAAAGTTGGTTGTTACTGTGAAAACTTTGTAAAGTGATGGTTGCCATATGTTATAGGGCTCACATCCAAAGGGAACCAGGAAAAGCACCAAGGTAGAGAAGACAGACTGGGAATGTTATTGAAGCTCTTATTGTTTCTGAGTCTCTTAGGCCGTTACCTACAGCTGATGAGCTCCAAGAAGAGCGAAACCAGTTAGGTCCTGTAGTACTGGCCTAATAAACAGTTGACCACTAGGACAGACAGGTTATGTTTTGACTGAAATCCATGAAGGTTCTTGTGTGTGTCTTTGAACTTAATGCCCTCTTTGAACAATATATTCGCATCCTGTAGGAAGCCACCAAGGGAGTTGTCACTGGCTTCTGAGGCTTAGAAATCCTAACTTTTAGTCTTTACATAGACCGTTCTCATGTCTTGCCTGTTTTTAGGACTCTCTAAACTTTTTGCCCTTTTGCAGAGATCATTGTGAAAATGGAAAGAAGGTACCATGATCACAAATTTTTCATTAGATTTTCTTATTACCATCACTCGGAATTGTCCTTTAGAGCAGTTTTTAGCATTGGTCCAACATTAAATGAAGATGCAGTCCAGATGTCAAGTCCACAGGCTTGTCTGTCAGTACCACATCCGGCAGGATCAGTGTACAGATGCCAATGGCCACGTTTGTTCTTGCTCCACACCAGGTTGGGTACCACTCTCAAATGGCTTAAATTGCATGTGTGATGTATTTACCACAGTTTGTGAACCATGGGACTAAAGCAGAGGCCTGCCAGTGACCTATCCTTTAGTTCTGTGAAATCTAGCTCTGTTGCTGATGAAGATGGAGGACATACTGTGACCTATCCTAGGCAGCTAAACATTCCCAGAAAAATTTGTTCTTTTTGGGGTAGATGCATTTATGTTATTGATTTTGCTAACTTATTTGTACCTGTAACAAAGGCAGTTACAGGTAGATAAACCTTAGAGGTGCTGTTTCCAGCCAGCTGTCAGATTCTTCTCTTCAGGAGAGAGCAGCAGAGACAGTTCGGCTGTAGACAGCCGGAAAATGAGGAGAATGGAGGGAGCGTGACTAATATATCACATAAATATCACACATTTATCATAAGATGGATTGAGATAGATGAGGAAGGAGATCTGAATAAATCAAAATGAGAGGGAAA